>NW_023596461.1:20833369-21081516 GCF_011947565.3 Pollicipes pollicipes
CCAGAAGCCTCTAAGCTAGCATTTAGATCAAGGTGATAGATAAGCGACAGGTTAGTACCATGGCCATCCTGCTAACGCTGAGGCAGGGCTTATCGTCGCAGCATGCATATGATGAAATAAAACCTTGCGGGAGCCAGATCAGGATCATGTAGAGGATCAAGAGAACAATGGGGACAAGTTACAAGCGATTAGGTGCGGTCAAGAAAAGAGATTAGCCGATACAAGCTTCTCAGCATAGCTGTGGTCAACTGCGCAGTAGGAAATCGTGGCGATCAGCAGGGCTGGCAATTTTGCTTGATATTGTCTGGAGAAACCCGGGCCTCGCTGTTTGATGTCCGCACAACCGTAATAAACTGCAGTACATCCTACCATCTCACCGCCTGTCCTGGAGTGTAGCAGCTGAGGTCTTACATTTGACTGGGGAAATGTGAAGGCAACAGAAAATCTACGTGAGGGCCAAAACTGCTACACAGACCTGGGAGGTCACTTTCTAAAATCGGTTGGGCCACTGGGCCACCCCCTTGCTGTGCTTGGGTACTTGTTATTCAAATGGATGGTGCTCTGCTCTTGGCGAGCCCATCTATTAAGCTGCTCGGGACGGTGGCGGATACAAAGGGGGAGGGGGAGCGCAGGAGACCATGCCCCTATGAACCATGCCGAGGGGATCCATAGGCTCCTAAGGGGCCCATAATCCGCCGAGCGGACGCAACTTTCTAACAAACAAAAGCAACAAAATTGGACGTCTTTTTGAAACCGAAGACGGCCAAGAACGGTCGCAAGCGAACGTAAATCATTCATAAGCAAAGTTAAGAGGAAATCTGGGCTCGTTACGCTGCCATTATTATGACCGGCGCTATATGTATATATGCATACACATTTATGTTTATGTATTTATGTCATATCATATAAATATGCGTATATATATACGCGTGTGCGTGTACGTGTGCGTGTGCGTGTGCGGTGCGTGTGTGCGCGTGCGTGTGCGTGTGCGTGTGTGTGTGTGTGTGTGTGTGTGTGTGTGTGTGTGTGTGTGTGTGTGTGTGTGTGTGTGTGTGTGTGTGTGTGGTGTGTGTGTGTGTGTGTGTGTGTGTGTGGTGTGTGGTGTGTGTGTGTGTGTGTGTGTGTGTGTAGTATCACGGGTACACTCAGTTGCGCAGGCCCCCCCCCCCCACTTTGATCGGGAACTCTTCCCCCGTTTCTGGTTTGCGGAGCACTCTTCACTCTTATCTGGGCTCTTTCTGCTAACTTGTACGGGCACTCTTGATCACACAGTGGTTTTTATTCGTGGTCTTGGGGGATTTCCCTTTGCTCATAGTGTCCTGTACTCTGGCCGGGGCTTTATATGTCGGCCTGCCGGGGCACTACCGATCATTTAGGGCCCACCACCAGGGGTGATAAAACATGCCGATTCGGGGGATAAGGTCGGAGACAAAAATGTCTATTTTCACGCGACGCTTGGTGCCCAAAATGCATTTGACAGACGGTGCTAGTGACGGGCAGGAAAAAAGCATTACAGTACGCATTCCACAACCATATATGGGCGTCAGTGATGATGCATTTCATTCCACAACACCAGCAGCTTTCCCATAAGTACCATTTACTGTACTCCACGGCCTCATAGTATCTTTCTTAGGCTCCACCCAACCCGGCGACAAAGATGTCCCCATCATTTTTGGTCGATTGCTCACTTCGTGACAGGTCGGCAATAAATCAGTGTATTTCTTACGGTCTGTCCGCCACGTTGGTCTTGCGTTCTTTTCGCTTGTTCCGAAAACCCTATACTTGTTGATGGGAGCCCTTTGTTGGCCTAACGCGGCAACCATGATCGCTCAGCTTCCGTCCTATTGGCCGTGGCTTAGCCTTAGAGCACCATTCGAATATGCACCAATGAACTTTTACGCGCATTGTTGAACGAGATTTTACGTACCGCCGACGCCACACATATCATGGTTATCCCTCGGCTATTGTGTGGCACTTATTAGCTTGTGCATCATGCTCTATCGCAGTGCGAATATGTACTTGAGAAACGGCCAGCTTTGAGCGGTCGCGGTGCACATTTTCGAACCTACGCATGCTGGATTTTCTTTGAATTCAATAAAAAAGAAGCTAGCTTTGCGCGGACCACAGTGGTTTGTCTGGCCAAGAAGCTTAGATATTTCCTTCATGGACGGAATTGCGTCGCATCCTTATTAGGGACAAAGTCATGCAAAACAATGTAAATTGCTGAATTGCCATTGTTTCCGAGAACGAAAATCACACATTTTTTATCCAGGTAAGCTCCTGATCTGGGCATCAAAATTCGATGTCGGACTGGATGCACCACAACCGCATTTCAGCGACCGGCCATGGAGCTCCCCCGTGCTCCAAACACATCGCGGAAAAGGGCACCTTACCGTCTCCTGTGTGATGAATGCTGGAACGATGGGCGTATTTCTCTGCCACTGTTAATTTGCGCGATCACTGTCGCAGTGATATCGCCAGCACTGCCTTCAAAAGCGACAATACTGTCGCAGCAGTGCGGTCGTCGACGCGTCGGCGTCTTCTCGTGGAATGATCTTGTTCTTGAGTCTTGTCCGGACCGGATTTAAACACACCGGCCTTCAGGCGGATTCAGGGGCACAGCCAGGGAGTTGCCAAGGGGGGGGGGGAGCACAGGGTTGGCAAAGGGCTCCGCGATAACAAAAGGGCCAAAAAATCGCCCGATATGGTCCATTTTTTATTGAGGACGTGTTTGTATCATATATATATATATATATATATATATATATATATATAACTTATCCATTCTTACCTTCTATAACAAGAACATGGGCTCGACGTTACGGCGAGACCAATTCCGCCTTAAGTTTACTGTAAATAATTGACGAAACCATGCGTTAAATGACTGCATGAAATACATCACGGGCGCTCTTTATTTAAAATGGTCCAGAGGCTCAAAATTACGGAAGTTGTTCAGTGAATTAACCAGGAACATTATTCACATAGATGAGACAATATCATAGTATTATTCTGGGAGAAAAACCAGGACATGGAATACAGATGGGTTGATATTTGGAAATATGCATTCATCGAAACAATAGTATCAGTGATTCAAAATTGCTTGCCGATGATCTACTAGATTTTTGCAGCTTTTTTAGTTAAACACCAAGCCACACTTTTTACAGGGACACCAACATTCGGATGATAAACGGCTTTACGCATCACGCTTCATTCGAACATGCAAGCGAGTAGAACGGTAAACAGCTTTGGAAAATTGTTAAAAAATGAGAACTGCGCGTACGCACAGCTTGGCAGAACGCAATGACCTAAAAAAATATCTGATGAAAGTTTCCATCTCGAAGCCTAAGTACTGGGTGGCAATATGTGTACTTTAGGCAAGTCTGGGTTCCAAGCGGTTTGCACGCAAAGACGTCGTTTATAAAATCAAAGTGTAAGCCGTGTGAAAAACATGGGAGGAACCATAGCCTATGTCGGAGAGTCCATCCGCCCTATTCGTTTGAGATACCACGAACGCTTACGAGACGATAAAACAAAACAGGAAATACCCCCTTCGTGACCATTTTTTGGCAAAACATGCTCAGCTGAAATCGAGGGAGGTATGGACCCCTATACCCCTTTTAGAGCTCAGAGTTATCTGTAGAGCACAGGAGCCTCAGACCAGAAAAATAAGTGATTCCATTTCCTATAAAAAGTCGGCGACCCAAATCTTAGAAATCGCTTGCATGTATAATTGATGTGCGATGTGTAAATCCCTGTTTACTTCAACTCGCTTGCATGTTTGAATGAAGTGTGATGCGTGACGCCTATTTGCTCAAAACTGTGCTTTCACAACTTCTCAGTCAAAATTTCGTGATCAGTGACGTCACAACGTTCAGTTAGATCAATAAGGCACAGCAGTTGGACCTCCCCACATCGGTGTCGCCAAGAATGTAGTCGGAAAACAGGACCACTAGCGCGGGTTTCCAACCGAGTGCCCGAGGACAATAATATACGACACTAATAATATAATAATGACGAGGACGGTAATACATTTTGTCCACAACACGAGCAAACCTTTCCGTAAAGACAATTTACTGTACTCTTCGGTACCATGGCATCTTTTCTAGGTTTCATTCCAACCCGGCGACAAAAATATTCTATGATTTTTAGTTGATCGGCCGACTCGCTGGACAGGTCGGCGACAAACCAGTGTATTTCCAATGGCCCGGCAAGCCGGCCGATTCGCTGTTTTTAACAGCCAACCCTCAGTATCCCCAACTAGGCGGTTTTGTAAAATACGGAAAAATCTAGACATGGTTTCCACCTGTCCGCAAAGCCATGTTTCAATCGCCGCGATGCGAAGATATGAGGTGAGCGGTAACCTTCAATGCACATTGGAAGTATCATTCGGGTTTGCATTGTTATGAATGACAATAAATAAACGAAAATATTTGTTGCAGAACACGAACATTCAGGGGATTAAACAAAGAACTATTGCCAGCCATTACCGCGAATACAGTGCATATCTAATTATTAGAATACGCGAGAATACGTTTACATACAAGTGAATTCAAGTAAATAGGCATCACGCATCACACCTTCATTCAAACATGCAAGCGAGTTGCAGTAAACAGGGATTTACCACATTGCGCATCAATTATACATGCAAGCGATTTTAACTGAACAGACATCGCACATTGCGTATCAGGCACCACTTACGCATGTAACGATTTTAAGCTAGCACACATCGCAAATAAAGGCACGCATCATTCTCGCATAATCGGCCATGATGAGCCCTGTACGTTAAGATTTGACCGCTGACTTTTTACAAAAAGGGATTCACTTATTCTAAAAGGGGCATAGGGTCCCCATTTCCCTCGATTTCAGCCTGAGCGTGTTTTGCCTAAAAATGGCCACCGACAGGGGTATTTCCTGTTTTGTTTTTAGCGTCTCGTAATTGTTCATCACATCTGATACGAAATGGGCGGATGGACTCCCCGACATAGACTATGTCCCTCCCATATTTTTCACACAGCTTACACTTGATTTTGTAAACCACGTTTTTTTTGCGTGCAAACCCCTTGGAACTCTGGAACTTTAATCCCCTTGGAGTTATATAAATTACATATATTGTCACTTACGCTTGGAGATAGAAGATTTCACCAGATGCTTTTTAGCGTATTATCGTTCTTCCAAGTCATGCGTGCGCACAGTTCTGATTTCTTAACCATGTTTTTTTATTTTCCATGCGTTTGAAAACCATGTGTTTCATTTTCTCAAGATGTTTGCCCCAACTCGCTTGCATGTTATGATGAAGTGTGATGCGTTTGAACTGAATTCGTTTGCATTCAAACGTATTTCGCGTATTTTAATTTTTAGATACGCAATGTACCGTGACAATGGCTGACAAAAATCCTTTGTTTAATCCTGCGATTTCCTAAACGCAGTGTTTCTTTAACATCAGGGGCGGAAATTCAATGGGCCGAAGTCTGCTGAGAATGTAGGTCTGAGAGGCAACTTATCGCAACCAAGTCGGCTCAGCCAACTTTGTCAATTTCAGAAAGTGACACCCCTGTTTACACCCAGAATTCTTTCCTTGGCGTTGCTAAGATTTGAGGCAAGGTTCTCTGATTGCGAGCAAAATATCCTGGCAATCAGGAGACGCCGTTGCGAACCTCATCAGCTACAAGGAAAGCACACGGATTGCGACGCATACATGGCTGACAGCCAAATACAATACAGTCCTTCTGATGATACTGTAACACTTGACAGCGGCTGGAAAGCTGACTGGCCAAAACATTGTGTGCATACTAGCACACCAGACGAGTGCCGTGGTTCGAACAATTATCCCATTCGTATAACGAATACCTCGTCTCAATCCTTCTGTAAAGTCGGTGTACTCAGGTACACGCCCGCGGTCTCTCTCTCTCTCTCTCTCTCTCTCTCTCTCTCTCTCTCTCTCTCTCTCTGTCCCTTTTGTGTCATACCTGTCCAGGGCTTATCCTTGTAACTCTCCCGTAATTGTTTGTTATCCAAAGCCTTTTGGATACACATTTTGAGGCACTTTTCTTTCGCATCATAACAGCTCATCCCCCTCATATCATCATCTTTTCTTTCTCATGCCCTTAGCTACAGCGTTTTTCTTACCCAACCTCTCGCTGGATGCAATGTGTTTGCAAATACATATGATAAAACAATACTAACGGCCATATTCCTCGTCGAATAACTAGGAAAATGGAGAGATTAATTGTTTTATGCACTTAGTGACATGGTCATCAACAGCAGAATACTAATGTTATTACCCTGACCCTGGGCCAACGGTTCAGAATTAGTAGTGACAAATTATTATCGTCTGAATGATTCATGTAGTAATGAGCCGGCAGCGGCCGGCAGGTAATGCGGTCGCGTACAACGTTATTCATTTCGCAAATGTACTACAGCCTTCGGACTCCGCCATTATAGCAAAAGTCAAGGGTGGTCGTAGATGCTCTATGCATTGAACGAAATCCAGGCTGCTTCTTGTTAAGGACTATCACATATTCTTGATTCTTTGATAAGATTATCGCAACAAATGTACATAAGCCGTTTGGTGTTCGTCAGTAATCAATCACGCAGGTAAAGCTGCGATACATCCAGCAATAAGGCAGATATTTATAAATCGAGGCTCGCCTTTCATCTATGCCATGCTGCTGAATCCTGAACAATGTTTCCAGCGAATTTCCTTGGCGTCCATGCTTCTGCATCTTACATGTGTGAGATAGAACCAAGCACCACATAGGCATCTTAGAGCATGATGTACGCTGCAGGTCCTTAAAAATAGCCGAATGTCGCCTGGTATTGACTTCACCATCAAGCGGGTGGGAACAAAACGATACAAGTTGAGCAGTGAAAATGCATGCATCCTAAACCTAGGCTTCTGAGCCGTTGCAACCTAATTAGGGTGCATTCTGATAAAAGTACGTCGGTCTTGTTTAAAAAAACGCAGCGGTGACGCAGCGATGTAATTTCTCATGGGCGCATTTTCTACAATAATTGCGCATTTACCGTTGCGCTTTCGCCACACATTTTGTTTATGAAACTCGATGGAGGAAAACCTCTCCCAAAAGTGGAGGATTTTGGAGGAGATTTTGCTCGCTGCGAGCTTTATGAAACTCGGAGGAGGAAAATCTGAAAAATTCCATCCGCTATCGGTGTGCGTCAGTGTAAGAGCAGCGGTTTCACACCAGTTTCGGGATTTTACGCAGTTTTAATGCCGGTCAGGGTTCAATGGCCGCCCGCGTTGGCAATAATACCAAAATGTCGCGAAAATGCAAGCTTGTATCAGGCTGGTAAGAGAGCAGCAAGGAGGGCTAATTCCCGGTTCTGCGTGACCGAAAGAACGGGACAAAACTCTCCCGTACACGTAATTTGCTTTAGCGGTGTTTGGTTGCTGTACAGTGCACAAACGCAATTCTCGTCAGTTCTTTTGATTTGTCGTCATCGTTGTCGACAAAAATTGCTGAGCGATTGCATATTCAGCATCAGGTATGTATGTAAGTACCTATAATTCTGGTCCTTGAAAGGAAGAAGTATGACTCTATGCTCGATGCGATGGTTGGTTCTACTGACTTCAGTTATATGGCCAAAGTCAGGCTGTTGGCATGATGAGCAATTTGTTTCAGAAAGGTCGTAATTTATCTGGAATTGAATGGCATGTCTTAATCCGCCGCTTAGTGCGGTAGAATGGTGACAAAAGAGCAGGCGCAGTACACGACGAAGGCCGATAAAACATCAATAACTGGTATGAGGTGTATGCTTGGTGTCTCAGGATTTTTGTCTTTATGACGTAAACCATGAAAACCGTCTAAACGTTTGAGACATGCGGTTTCTAAGCTCTGCAGCTACCTGCGTCTATTAATGTTGTGAATCGATATGGGACATACAGTTTTATTATCCGTTCTGAAACTAGTGGCATTACTTAAATGTCTTGATCTCGACAGGACGCCTTTTTCAAACGCCACAAGTCTGACCGGTGTACTTTTTGGAAGCCAAGTAATGAACAGTTGACTCGGGTTTGTCTTTGACTTTCCAACATTATTTTGTTTAAATCCACCTTCTGTGATAGGTTGTGCAGTCGGCCGATCGTTGCGATTTCAAGCTGACCAGCAGATTATGCGGCGGATGTTTTTGGAGACTCCGATTATACTATCATACGTGGAGAAGGCTCCGATAGTGATCTGACGAAACCGGTATCTTAAAACAACTTGGCACAGCTGCTGGGTGGTTTTGTGCATTCGTGTTTTGTGCATGCGGCTTTGCCCTTTGGAAAAGAGTGCCGTGCCAGCATGCAACTATCCGTGGTCGAGTTGTATTATAAGGACATAGCTATGAACTAGGTTTGCTGTCAGGGGTAACACTGAAGGCCCGCTGAAGTCCGGGCATGAAGTTATCTGCTACAAAGTAGCGATTCATCAGTGTTACATTTAATTCATACCCACAAGTGGGTCTGACTTGTGATGTAGGCAATGGTGCTGGAATTTGCATTTCCTCGTCGGGCACGTTCCAGTGAACTTGCAGACGAATCTCAGCGTAATTATGCTGCGGGGTAATAAACTCAATGCAAACTCTCTCTCTCTCTCTTAGAAAAAAAGGCCGCCACATGTTCACCCCCTAGCAACCATGGAAAAGCAGCAACATCCAACCAGCAAACGCCCCACATCAACCCCTGATTGCCCACCAATGGCCTTTCGCACGAAAAGGGTTCTTGCAAGCTACTGCATCACCACTTGATCAAGTGACCAGTCGTTGTGGTCACGTTCTTGAGGTGTATCACCCCAGTCCACTAGCCTGCTCGGGCGCGCCCGGCAGCAGATGTGCGGTGAAAATTATATCAGCGTGTTGGCTGATTCATTTCCTCCCTATGCGACCCTTTTTGATCATATTTACTATCTGGGCGTGCAAGTGTCATGCCACTGCGACCCTTTGTTATCGAGATGTTGCTCCGGGAAACGAAGCGCGTCCCGCCGTGGGCCGGTCGCCACGACATCGGCGCCGCCTGTGGTAAGCCTACGAGGATTTTTGCAACCTTTTTTTTGCTCACCATGCGCTCATTTTTGCGAAATGCAGAATTTTGACGTGACTGAGACGCACTCCGCCAGCAGGCCTTGGCCATGTGGAAACATAAATGATTAATGATTAGCCTAGGCAAGCGGACTACGTGGCGGCTTACGCTGCGACGGAACTGGGACGCCCCGCGTCTCGGCCGACACCGGCGGCCGCTTCAAGGTTAAACGGCCGACTGATCACGTGACTGGCTGTCGTAATTAACTGCCTCCGACCGATCATGTCGACTCGCACCGATATCTCGACAACAGCGGATCGGAGCAACCCGGGAGTGACACGAAAGGATGTGCCATGGAAAATGGGCGCGAGTATCACGTGGTGCGCGCTCGAAGATGGATTTTGCTCTCTTCCACGGGCTTTGTTTTTTGTCTCTTCCACAGATTTTGTGCCAAATCTCGGCAACCAGAAAACGGACACGCTTTGGAGTAGCACGCTTCAATACAGAATGGAAGGAGTAAGATGGGAGTGATTTGTCACATGTGCTACCTGGCACGGCCTCTACGTGTCGAAATATGATTTGCGCTATTTTCGACGTGTTTACACTTTTTGTGATGTCGCGGCACCCAGGGCACGAAGCAATTCGAGAGTGCCATACTTCGATAGCCAATCTAACGGACAATCACGTGATGTAAGATATGATGTCGCACATGCCACGTTCCACGCACCCCGCAGGGGCACCGGCTTCGGTCGGTGTAGGGGACTAGCGCCCCCTCGGGTCCCAGCTCCGGTAACGGGTGGACAGCGCAAGCTGTTCCTCTCAGGGCGTAGCGACCCTGGCGGTACGTGAGCTCCTGCTCCTTGTCCCGCCCGCTCCTTCCACTTTACCCACACTCCCGCATCCGGCCCTATCACCACTCCTCATCCTCGTTTTATCGGGGTCGCCGTGCCCCCTCGCCCACGTCCCCGGGTTGATCGGATCCTGGTGGCTGAGGGGCGCGTCGTGCGGGTCAGCCACGGCGCGTCCCAACACTCCACTTTGGCCAGAATATCCGGGGGCGTGGGGGGCCCGTGGGGCCCCACACGGGTCTAGCGGCTTGTCGCTCGCGTTGCGGTTAGGTGCTCCTTGCGGGTCTCCGCTTGGGGCGCCTGGCCGCGCGCAGCGGCTTAAGGGGTCAAGGGGCGGCGGCGCTGAACCACGGTCAGGACGGGGAGGGGTCTCCCCGGTTACACCTGGCCGTGCGGGAGGCGTCGTCCGCCCCGTATAGCACCGAGGTAGCCCTGGCGGCACCACCACCAACTGGTGAGTGGGCCGTCCCCCAGTTGGGCTCCGAGGTGGGTGGGGAGCCCCGGTGCCGAAAGAAAAACCCTTTCTGCACGGCATCTTCTACTTAAAAAAACACCCGTCCTCCGAAAGGGGGTCGGACCACGACAACCCAAGGATGCAGAAAAGACTCTGCTATCCCCGGTCCACGGATCCTCGTCTTCCACAGTGAAGAGGTTAGGTTGGCGTCCCTCTCACCGTTTCAGAGAAGAAATGGCTGCGATAAATTTGGAAAAATTATAAGATGTGACAAGCTCCGGGATGGAAAAATAGAAGTTGAATTTGCTAGTGATCAGGAGGCGAATCGGGCTATGCAAGCAACTGAATTTTCGTACAGTGTTCGGGATGGGGCCGGTAAATTGGAAAAAACAGTGTCAATGACAGCGACACCACACAACACCAAAAATTCGTCCAGGGGCGTGGTGAACTGTTTTGATCTACGTGACGTTGACGAGGAAGGGATCGTGGAGGAGCTCTCGGAGTTTGGAGTGACCGCCGTTCGACGGATCCTCGTCAGAAGGGGAGGAGAGTTGGTGCCCACCAACAACCTCATACTCACGTTCAGTCGCCCTGACTTGCCGTCCGAGATACGTGTGGGATACGCACGTGTCAAGGTGCGCCTCTTCATTCCGAACCCCATGCGATGTTTCAACTGCCAGCGATTTGGTCATACCAAACAGTACTGTCGCAACAAGCCTGCCTGTGGGAAATGCGCTTCCTCCGAACACGCAATGGAACTTTGCGACTCAGAGAGAGTGCATTGTGTGAATTGTGACAAGGACCAGGCTCCGCACGCGACTTACGACCGCACGTGCCCAGCGTACGTGAAGGAGAAAAAAAATTATATCCATTAAAACCACACGCAACATCTCTTTTCGCGAGGCCAGAACATTGTACGAGGAGAGCCACCCAAGAACATCGTACGCCGAAAAAGCTAAGACCTCCAACGCACGTCCGACCTCCACTGATCAAATGACCGTTGCTCAGTTTGTAGCGCTCTTGAAGTCGTTTGGTCTCTCGGTTGTGTCGACGAACCAGGCGCTGGACTCAAGTCTGGCAGCCCTGGCTCCCCCTCCCTCGCTGGAGCGGTCGAAGGAGACCGTGCTGGCAACCTCTTCGCCCCCTGGCCGGTCGGCACCCTCCGCGTTGCCGACTCCCACGGCACCGCCGTCTCCTGCCGGAGAGGAGGGCTGGACGGTGGTCCGGCGTGGCCGTGGCCCGCGGGCTCCACCGGCCTCCACATCGGTTTCCTCGCCACCTTCGTCCGCCTCCGCTTCGTGTGCTCCGCTGCCTTCGTCACCTCCGACTCCATCAGCGAACACATGTGGGCTGGCGATAGAAACATTGGAGCGGCACGAGGCGGACAGGCGCGCCCGCGATGCCACGGGGGCGCGCCTGGCTGAACAAGAACGGGCAAAGGCGGCGAACCGTACGTCTGGGGCGGGTAAGGAGTCCATCCCTCGCAGCGGTGCTCCATCGCCCAGAAAACCAGTTGAGCCTCCCGCTGGTCCTCAGACGTCTGGCAGGGCCCCATCCATGGGTCCTCCCCCTCCACCACCCAGGATTGGGCACGCTGGCACAAAGCGCCCCCCGGCCGGTCCTCCGTCTCCATCCGACGGAGGAAGCCCAAGGATTCGGCCCAGAGTGGAGCACCGCTCTGCGGAATCGAGCCGTACCTCCCAGACCGAGGTGTCCGGTCCTGCAACGGGCGCAGCCCAGTTCTTTTGAACCGTGTCGCGTCTTAAAGTGTGACTTTGACCCCTTTTTAGTGCACCCCCTTGCAGGCTTATTGACTGTGATATTCTGCGCGCTGTGCTGGTGAGCCAGGTGTGTAATGGCTACCCTCACCTCTAAGCTTTGTGACAAGTATCTTACAGTGGAACTGCAGGGGCGTGAGAACTAGTGTACACGATCTCAGTCATTCTGAATGAGCGCTGTCCCGCCATCGCCTGCCTGCAGGAGACCAAACTGGCACCTGGCTCTCATTTTAGTATCCCGAGCTACACCGTAATGCGTCGGGATACGCCAGCTGATCCAATTGCACATGGCGGAGTTCTTTTGGCTGTTCACCACAGTGTCTTTGCCCAGCGCGTCGTCTTACACTCTGACCTGCAAGCTGTTGCAGCTAAGATACTTTTCGGGCGTCGTGCAATAACCGTCTGCTCGCTGTACTTACCTCCTGGTATTCCATTTCCGACGGCAGAAATGAGATTTCTGGTGACCGGGCTTCCCCCGCCTCTTCTATTGCTGGGTGACTTTAATGCTCACCACACATCTTGGGGCTGCGCCCAGACCAACACCCGCGGCAGGCATTGCGAAATTTTTTTACGTGATGAATCACTCTGTCTTTTAAACACCGGGACCCGAACTCACATGACGCTGCCGTCAGGCCAGACATCGGCGCTGGACTTGAGTCTTTCAAGCCCCCAACTGGTGGTCCACCTGACATGGTCCGTTGACAACGACGCCTTTGGCAGCGATCATTACCCCATCTGGCTGCGCTACCAGAACGGAGCAGCTCTCGGTTCCAGGCCACAACGGTGGAATCTTAGAAAGGCTGACTGGGATGAATTTCAGGCACGGGTGGAAACCAGGTTGGCTTCCGTTTCGGCGGATGTGCCTGCATCGATAGAAGAACTCACCTCCACAATCTTACGATCGGCACAAGAAAGCATTCCACGTACATCTGGTGTCCCACGTCGTCCCCCTGTTCCGTGGTGGACGGACCAGTGCCGCGATGCTATACGTGCGCGTAAAAAAGCCCTGCGAGACTTCGATCGACACAGCACTACGGACAACTTAATCGCTTTTCGACGAGCTCGGGCGGCAGCCCGACGTACTGTCTTGGAAGCCAAGCGTACGTCTTGGCGTTTATATGTGGGCCAGCTAAACTGCCAAACGCCGACTTCGGTCGTTTGGGCGCGGGTGAAGCGTTTAGCAGGCCAACAATCCTCAGTGCCGCACCCCGTACTTCATATGAATGGCCAGGACATACTGGACCCCTCTAAGGTGGCGAACGAAATGGCTCGTGCGTTCGCGGAGCGTTGTGGGCGGACAACTGCCGCTCCTGATTTCATACGCCATCGTGCTCGTTGCGAAGCAGCCCAGATAAACTTTCATACAGCCGAAGAGTTTTCATATAACAAACCTTTCACAATGTTTGAACTGATGTCTGCCATTAGCTCTCTGCGCAGCGTGGCAGAAGGCCCGGATTTAATTCATAATGATATGCTCCGGCGACTTCCACCAACAGCGACACAAGCTATGTTGGTGGCATTCAACCAGTTGTGGGAGACGGGGGAGTTCCCCACTTCTTGGCGGGAGTCGCTTATAGTTCCGTTGCTGAAACCTGGCAAGAATGGGAAGAATCCATCTGACTACCGTCCAATTGCGCTGACCTCGTGTATGTGCAAACTCCTGGAGCGGATGGTTCATACACGATTGTCTTGGTTTTTAGAAAGCAACAATATCTTCTCGAACGCACAGTGTGGTTGCAGGAAAAACCGTAGCACCGTTGATCATCTTTTAGCCTTGGACTCAACTGTGCGCATGTCTTTTAGGGAAAGGCGACATGTTGGAGCTGTGTTCTTCGATATTGAAAGGGCTTACGACACCACCTGGCGATATGGCATCTTACGGAAGCTGTTCCAGTATGGCATACGCGGAGCTATGCTTACCTTTCTTGCGAACTTTCTTGCTGACCGTTTCTTCCGCGTCCGTGTCGGTTCCGTATGCTCGAAAAGATACACACAAGAGAACGGCATACCCCAGGGCAGTGTACTGAGTGTTGCGTTGTTTGCCGTCATGATGAATGATGTTGGGGACAGTCTTCCCCAGGCGATTGGTCGCTCGCTTTTTGTTGATGACCTCGCCATCTGGTGCAGCTCTGCCACAGCAGCGTCCATGTCGCGTCAGTTGCAGTTGGCTGTGGCTCGCTGGAAAGATGGAGCATGCTCAACGGGTTACGGTTTTCGACCTCGAAGACAGTTTCCGTCCACTTTTGTCGACGCCGGCGTCAGTGTCCCGACATGGTGCTTAAGCTTTATGGACAGTCGATCCCCTGCAATACGGCGGCACGGTTTTTGGGATTACATTTTGACAAGCGTTTGACCTACAGGGAGCATCTTACCACTCTGCGTGACAAGTGTTTTAAGGCACTGAACATACTGAAATGTGTGGCACGAACATCGTACGGAGCAGATCGGAAAACACTTTTGTTGTTATACCGTTCACTGATACGCTCCAAGCTGGACTATGCGTGTGTTGTATATGATGGCGCCTCTGAGTCCGTAAAACGCATCTTGAATGCGGTCCATCATGCTGCGTTGAGAATCATTACTGGTGCATTTCGTACGTCTCCGACAGCCAGCTTGCTTGTGGAAGCCAACGAACCTTCGCTGGCTACCCGAAGACAGTTGTTGGGAATGCGGTACGCTTGTAAGCTCGCGCAGTTCCCGAACCACCCAACACATGACGCCGTGTTCTCACGCCATACATCCCATGTTTTTCAGTCCGGACAAGCAACACGTTTGGCGCCTTTCTGTGTGCGTGTTCGTAATGTTCTTCATGAGAGCGGCTTAAGTTTTCGGGGTGTGGCACGCCCACGTAGCCTGCCGACCGCTCCGTGGGTGATGGTATCGCCAACTGTCGACGTCTCATTGACGGAGGTTCGGAAACAAAATATGATTCCGTACTTTGCCAGATCAACAGCTCTGAAGCATATCGAAACATATCAGGGGTTCACAATGACGTATATAGACGGCTCGAAAACGGATACGGGTGTTGGTTCCGCTTTTGTGTGTGGTCCCGATACGCGATCATTTACACTGCCAGTCCATGCGTCCGTGTATACTGCAGAGCTTGTGGCCATCATTAAGGCGCTTTGTTTTATAGAGGTGGGCGAAGACAGTCTGCACGTGATTTCATCGGATTCCCTAAGTGCCCTTTCGGCATTAAGGTGTTTTAATCCGGTAAATCCCCTTATACAGGATATCTTACTGCGTCTCGACTCTCTGTACTGGGCTGGCAAGACCGTAGTACTTTGCTGGATCCCGAGCCACGTTGGCATCGCGGGAAATGAGCTGGCTGACTCCGCCGCAAAGCGTGCTACTCGTCGTCCCTGTCGCAGAGTGTTTCCGATACCCGCTACAGACCTGTGCTCGGCCATCTCTGCCTTTTTGCGCGAGGAATGGCAGAGCGCATGGGATGTGATAGGCACTAGCAAACTGAAGAGCATTAAACCGATTGTTCAGGAATGGCAGTCATCCTATCGAAAGTCCAGACGGGAGGAAGTAACCCTGTGTCGCTTGCGGATCGGCCATACTTACTTACTATGTCACGACGAACTACCACGATGTCGCCACTGCAACACCACGCTCACAGTGGAACATGTGCTCGTATGCTGCCCCACACTACGCGTCGAGCGTCTGAGGTACTTTGGCCCGGCGGCGCCGTCCCTGGCGCTCTCCGATTTACTATGTGACAGGTCACCATATATCGAACATACCCTCAGGTTTGTATCGCATGTTAGGTTCTGCACTTTATATACGCCTGCCTGAATAGTTGATACCGCGTGTAGGAAGTTTTTAGGCTGCCAAAAATTTCGTATCAATGACGCGCTCCTGGTACAACTCAGCCGTCTATATTTCTGAATAATACGTATTTTCTAGTCATTTCATAGTCACACTCCGAAGCTAGTCATTTGGCTGTTATGGGCGCAAAATGACCGCAGTAGTCGACGCGCCCTAAAACTCCAATCAACAACAACAACCACGTTCCACGCACACACTAGCCGTGAAGATCCACTTAACTGATTCGGTCGGTTTTTACGTTTTGCGTCACATTTCCGCACTCAGAGCATGTAGTCACACGGGACTGGTGTGCGCGATAATAAATGAAATGGCCTATCGTGTGTTTCCCCGTGTACATACGCACAGGTCATGCGTCACACGCATGCGCTCCGGAAAGACTGAATTTCGTATTTTTGACATGTTTTAAAGTTTTCTGACGCATCGCAGCACCCAGGGCACCGAGCCACTGGGGTGTACCATGCTTTGATAGGGAATCGAACAGACATTCACGTTGCACGAATGGCTGTCGCACGTGCTGCGTGTCACGCGTGCACGACCTGCTAAGATAGATTTGGCCATTGCCGGTCATTTTTGACATTTTGCGTCACATCTCGGCAACCAGGGCACCTAAAACCGTGATTTAAACTGCAAAAGGTAGAAAATGAAACTTTCTACGCTTTCATTAGCGCAGCGAAGTAAGCGCGCAAACGCTTGCCATTTACTAATTGATTATGGATGCATTTTGAATAAGAAATTATTTCAAGCTTACTACAGTGCGGTTATATCTACTTGTCATTGATGAGGCGATTGCCTGTAAATTTGTATAAGATGCATGCACAAGCGCGCAAACAAAGCTGTGCCAGCACTTTTGAGATTGCAAATAGTACCGGATCCTTCGTCTTTTTTCTCTTGCGGAAGGACACATAAGCGGCCACCCGTACCACCAGAACAACGTCTAATGTGTGGCGCACACTGCCGCAAACCGAGACGTAAGGGTAGTCATGTCAGGTTCCGCAAAAATAGCACGCTTACGTAGAAGACAAAATAGAAGGCAGGTGTAATGAAACGAAGTAGGCATAAAGTTTATGGTTAAGGCCTTTTCGAAGACTGTATCGCAAGCCCGCCGGATGTCAACAGGAAAAATGGTTCAGGGTTTCTTTAAAACCCGTGCGTGCACCTGTTTCGAGTCTTATGCCTAGCGACGAACCTGAGTCTGTTGGAATATAACTGCTTTCGAAAACCACGTAGGCTATTGGCGGTTATGTGGGCTACGTAGGTTATTTATGTTAAGGCAAAAAGCCATGACGCATCTCGCCACGACCGACATATGTATGGCCAACACACTGCGTGGCCTGCAGTGACTCATGTAGTGATAATCTTGCATTGCATCGTTCCCTGTTTGCAGGCTGGAATAACGTTGCATCATGATGAAATGTTCTTCACGCAATATCGATAGCCTCAGGTTTCTTATTGTCGATCGAAACAGGGGTGCAACCGGAACTGTCTTGCAGGAGGATGACAACGGATCGTTCGGAGTTTTAATCTTCTGTCAAGAACCATCAAAGGGCCGTCCTGTAACCTACTCCGTCTGGTCACACTTTGGTCACGCTGGACAAAAACCCGCCCTGGTTACGCTAAATAAGCGTAATGCGACAACAGGGTAACGTCCACTTGACCCCTAACTGAACTAGAAATGCGTAACAGAGATGCATATGCTGACTGTCATGATATTAAGTCAGCGTTATCTGGCTTTAAAATTATAAAAATAATTAAAAAAGACTTAAGGATGATTTAAAGCCACATATGCTGGTACAAAGGAAAGTAATACGTGTCCAAGGCTGGGGGGGGGGGGGGGGGGGGGGGGGGGGGGGGGGGGGGGGGGGGGGGGCATTAGGCAGAACCCCGCTTGGATACCGCTATCTTCCGAATCGCAACGCACGGCCGCTTCGGTAAGGCTTCGACTATGATGTGTACGACGACGCAAGGCTTACCAACGTTTTGGCCATAAATAGAGGACGGATTACCGGCATTCTTCACTTCTGTGCTCTTGCAGAAAGTCACTGAACCAACTTGCATACGGCCGTGTGACAGGACCCCTGCCCGGCCGCCCGCCGGAGGGGACTGGCGGTCCGCGGTTCGCTCTCGAGAGACGAAAGCCGGCTGGTAGGCGTGGCGCAGTGAAAACAAAAAGAAAACATTCTCGCCTTTGCCAAGAGAACAGAATGCGACGCTGTTTCAGGCCACGATTTCTACCCACATCGAAACGCATCACAACCTCTGCTTCTGGCGACGGCGTCCATTCGAATGGAGGCGTCGCGAACTCTACTCCAGGCGACGCTGTCGACACGATTGGAGACGCCGCGACCTCCTCTCCAGGCAACGGTGTTCACTCAAATAGAGGCGTCGCCACCTCTGTTAAAGACAATAATATCCGCGATCTTTGGTTACGCGCTTGTCTAAAGTTGAACCAAAACACTTCTTGGTAAAAAACCATCGCCGCATGTTGTGCCAATCACAAACGCCCATCTGTACTGACGTCATTTACACCATACCAGTTGAGGTCACCCTTTTTAGTCGGCGTTTTTTAGTGGGGTCATTTGAATCAGCCACTAATGCTGTCGCACACAAAACCGGACTTAGCATCCGTGCAACTCACGCTGCCCAGCCTAGAGAACGTTGAGAACAGCGCATTCTTCCCCGCCTTCTGGAAGACCAGCGGGCTGGATGGCAGACATAGAACCGTCGCTGTTTCGCCAGGAGCCAGATGTCTGGTTAAGACGCTGCCCGATCCAGAACTGCGAGGTCTGGATCGGGAGCAGAGTGGCCTTTGCAGCTGGGAACTCAATGTCACCTTGGTCACGAATGGTGGCCAAGGTTCCACTGAGTATCATGCAGAAAATATCGCCCAGATCCTTCTTTATATGACCGTCGTCCTCTGAGTACAGGTAGAAACACCGGCCCCTGTGCTGATGCCATCCATCAGAGCAGGAGACCGCCTGCCGCTGTCGTTTGTAGCTGTAGCTGTCTATGGCGGCCACTGGGTTAGGCAGGTCAAGGTCAGCGCATAGACTGCAGGCATGCTGTGGACCCCAGGTGAGGACTGAACACTGACCCGACCGCTGGCAAAGCAGTAAGCACTGGAGCTGGGAGTGGGTGCTGGTGGCCAGTATCGGCTCCTCCCCGCTGAAGGCCCCCGGCCCGCCTTTGAAGAGATCGGCCAGCGACAACAGCGGGAGCAGCAGGAGCAGCTTCAGACATCGCATCGCGGTGCGTCACAACCTACTCTTTCTTTGTGTGGCCCTTTCAGAGTTTGCCTCGTCCAACTCAAGACTGTAGAAATGCTGGGATTCGGCAGTCTTGACTGGTCTTCACTGTATCTCGCCAGAGGAGTGTCTTCCCTTTCTTCAGGTAATGTACTTGACAGAGAGGTCCTTGTGCTTGCGCTGCGAGAATGCCCAGGCCACTGTCGCGCAAGCTGCCTGGAGCCCAAAAACGACGCGCCACCTGGTGTCCAGGCCTTAAGAAGCTACATTAATGGCGCACCATTAAAACGCAATTGTCAGGCGATGTTGGCTATGTAATAGTGACCGCCTGTGCCGGTTCCATTTCTTTGGATGGCGTATAAGGTGGTCTTTAAAGGACCATGAACATTAGCGAACATGATAAGTTAGAACCCCAACCCGAATTATGGGATGGGCAATTTCTGTAAACGAAGCAGTAATGGTTGATGCCTGGCTGCAATAAGGTAGACATTACGCTGCATTGAAGCGTGCAAAATATTTCAGGTCAGTTCTTCATCGGCGAATTTACTATTATGCCGGAGGAAATGTGTGTGCGTGTGTGTGTGTGTGTGTGTGTGTGTGTGTGTGTGTGTGTGTGTGTGTGTGTGTGTGTGTGTGTGTGTGTGTGTGTGTGTGTGTGTGTGTGCGTGTGCGTGTGCGTGTGCGTGTGCGTGTGCGTGTGCGTGTGCGTGTGCGTGTGCGTGTGCGTGTGCGTGTGCGCGTGCGTGTATGTGTATGTGTCCACCACTTCATTGGGATCACTTGGAGGCTAAACGGCACGAAATTTTTTAATGAAATTTTCACACCACCAAGGTCTGCTAGCAGAGCGTGTTCGAGTCACGTTAAAAGTTTGCCTTTTGCAAAAATGAGCGCGTGGTGAGCGAAACAAGATGCAACAAAAACAGCGTTTGGTTAAATTTCGGTGTGCGGTACAAGTAGAAGCGTAAGTCTTGTTTCCCAACCTTTACGCTTGAAGTGGCTACACTTTCAGAGTCCTTCGCGAGTTTGTGCAACGCACCGTTGCGCTGTGAGTTGCAATACAAGCTGCAAACGGCTAAGCCTTAAAAATCGGCGGCGAATACAAGCAGTTACCGTCAAACTATTCATGATATAGCATTGAAAGTACACCAGCGTATTGGCCGATTCATTCTCTGTGCATTTCGCGCTTTGTGCTCATGGGTTTTCTCTTTGCAAAACAGCAACGTTTAAAAATGTACGTATCCGCGTTCTTATTATCTTATGACAGCTATAAACTAGGTTTTCCTGTCTGGGAAAACACTGAAGGCCCGCTGAAGTCCGAGCATAAAGTAATCTGCTACCAAGTGGCGATTCATAAGTGCTATATTTCATTCATACTCACAAGTTGGTCTCACTTGTGATGTAGGTGATGGTGCTGGAATTTGCTTTTCTTCGTTGGACACGTTCCAGTAAACTTACCGACGAATCTTAGTATAATTATGCCGTGGGAGTAAAAAACTTAATGCACACCCTCTCTCAGAAAAAAAACAGGCTGCCAGGTGTTCATCCCCCAGCAACCAAGGCCAAGCAGCAACATCCACTTAGCAAATGCCGCGCATCAACCCCTGTTTGCCCACCAATGGCCTTTCGCACGAAAATGGTTCTTGCAAGCTACTGCATCACCGCTTGCTCAAGTGACCAGTCGGTGTGGTCACGTTTTTGAGGTGCATCACCCCAGTCCACTAGCCTGCCTGGGCACTCCCGGCAGCAGACGTGCATTAAAAATTACATTAGCGTGTTGGCCGATTCATTTTCTCCCTATACCACCCTTTTTGATCATATTGTCTACCTGGGTGTGCAAGTGTCACGTCACTGTGACCCTTGGTTATCGAGATTTTTGCTCCGGGAAACGAAGCGTGTCCCGCCGTGGGCCGGTCGTCGCGTCATTGGCGTCGTCTGTGTTAGACCTGCGAGGATGCTGCACCCTTTCTTCGCTACCAAAACATTGCGCTCAATTTTGCGAAATACAGATTTTGACGTGACTGAGACGCTCTCTGCCAGCAGGCCTTGGCCATGTGACAAGATAAATGATTAATGATTAGCCTGGGCAAGCGGATTACATCGCGGCTTACGCCGCGACGGAGCGGCACCTCGGGGTCTCGGCCGACACCGGCAGCCGCTTCAAGGTTAAACGGCCGACTGATCACGTGACTGGCTGTCGTAATTAACTGCCTCCGACCGATCATGCCGACTCGCACCGATATCTCGACAACGGCGGATCAGAGCAACCCGGGAGTGATACGAAAGGATGTGCCATGCAAAATGATTTGGTCGCAAATGTCACGTGGCGCGTGCTCGAAAATGAATTTTGCTTTCTTTCACGGGCTTACAGGTTTTGTGCCAAATCTCGGCAACCAGTAAACGGACGCACTTTGGAGTGGCACGCTTCGATACAGAATGAGAGGAGTAAGATGACAGTGATTGGTCACACGTGCTACGTACGATGGCGTCTACGTGTCGAAACATGATTTGGACTTTTTCGACGCGTTTACACTTGTTGCGATGTCGCGGCACCCAGGGCACGAAGCCACTCGAGAGTGCCATGCTTCAATAGGAAATCTGACGGGCAATCATGTGACGTAAGATATGATATCGCACGTGCCACGTTCCGCGTGCACACTAGCTGTGAAGAACAACTGTACTGATTTCGTCGGTTTTTACGCTTTACGCCACATTTCCGCATTCAGAGCATGTAGTCACACGGGACTGATGTGCGCGATAAGAAATGAAAGGCCTTTCGTGTGTACCCCGTGTACATACGCGCAGGTTACGTGTCGCTCGCACACGCTCCGGAAAAAACTGAATTTCGTATTTTTGACAGGTTTTAAAGTTTTGCAACGCATCGCAGCAACCAGCGCACTGAGCCACTGGGGAGTGGCATGCTTTGATAGGGAATCGAACAGACATTCACGTTGCACGAATTGCTGTCGCACATGCTGCGTGTTAGGCGTGCAGGACCCGGTAAGGTAGATTTGGCCATTGCCGGCCATTTTTCCCATCTTGCGCCACATCTCGGCAATCAGGGCACCTAGAACCGTGATTCATACTGTAAAAGATAGAAATGAAAATTTCTGCGTTTTCATTAGTGCAGCGAAGTAAGTGCGCAAGCGCTTGCCATTTACTAGTTGCTTATGGATGCATTTTGTATTAAGAAATGATTCCAAGCTCACTAAGTGCGACTATATCAACTTGTCATTGATGAGCCGATTGCCTGTAAATTTGTATAAGATGCACGCCCGGGAGTGCAAACAGAGCTGTGCCAGCACTTTTGGGATTTCGGATGGTACCGGATCCTTCGCCTTTTTGCGGAAGGACACTGTGGTGTGATTGTGCAGGGTGTGCGCCCCCGTGCTCCTTGTCTTCCGAGCTCTACATCTGACTGGGTGCCGAGGGGGCGTCACGTGACCGCGGGTCTCGCGATTCGCCGGGGGTCAAGGGTCGGCCGCTGAGGCCGCGGCAGGGACCCGACGCTCGCAGGTGCCGAACGGTTTTTGGACGAGTCCAGGGGAATGCGCGCTAGGTTCTCTTACAAGCTATTTCGGCCATCATGCTCGAAACTGCTGCGGCCAGTGGCGACACTGTGACAACGGCTGCTGCGGTGTCCCAGCGCCAGTGATGACTACTACGGCCGAAGAAGACAGAAGGGCCGTGGTGACTGGTGGAGGCCCATACGACGCGCGACTCACCCCCGAGTACGATGGCACGGCCGACGTCGTAGAGTGGTTCACCAGGGCGGCCATGCTCTGCCGTCATCGTGGAGCAGACTTGCCCAGCATTCTGACGGCGCAACTCACGGGTGGCGCGTTTGCTGTCTGGCTGCAGATGCCGGAGGAGCCGCGCGCATCGAGTGACGCTTTGCGTGACGCTCTCTATGACGCCTTCGCGATGGATCGGTTTGCCGCGTACGACGCATATACCAGCCGACGGGTGCTGCCTGGTGTGTCGCCTGACGTGTTTCTGGCGGACCTACGACGTCTCGTAGCTCTGTGCAGTGGGGTTCCGGAAAACGTGGTCACGTGCACTTTTGCCGCCGGCCTGCCCGACGAGGTGTGGAAGACTGTCAGCGCTGACTCCCGGGCGGAGCCCTTGAGTCTGGTGGGCATCCTGGTGTGAGCCTGGGCAGTGCTGAGGGACGAGCGTGCCGGTGCGGCGGCGGCAGCGGCAGTGGCTGGAGCGCACGAAGAACGAGGAACCCGACAAGCGCAACCGGCGAGGCGACCCGTCCGGAAGTGTTGGACCTGCGGACAGGCGGGTCACCTGGCAGCGGCATGGCCAAACGGACAGGGGGCTGCGTTAGCGCCAGCGCGGTCCCCCCAGCAGTAGCGCGCGCTCTGCCAGTGGTGACACCGCTGGTGGACCAGCGCCCCCCGCGTGCACTGCTCGACACGGGATGTACAGACACCCTGGTTCACGTGAGCTGCTGCCGCACGTGACGCCCATGCGCGGTCAAGATGCGGACGGTGAACAGTGGAGTGTTGCGGTGCGTTGGCACCGCCCAGGTGACGTTCGACTACAGAGGCAAGCGAGTAATGCTCGCGGCGCTGGTGGTCCCGGATCGTCCATTGGGGTTAGACGCGCTGATCGGCATGTCTGGCATCACCGCGTTAGGAGGCATCAGCGTTCGGTCTCCGACTGACGTGCAGCTGGGTGCAGCAACGCAGGAGGCGCCGGAGTCGGCAAGTGACGGGCCGGCATGCGACGCGGCGGCACCGGGCGGCGGCACGCGAAGCTCACTGGTGTTTGAAGCGGCGGATTTCACGGCTCGGTTCGACGCGGCTCACTGGAGTGTGGCATGGAAGTGGGCACACGGACTTGGTCCCGAACGTCTGCGGAACACCGTGAGTGAGCACGCTGTGCCAGCTGAAGCACGAGAGGCCTACGGACGCGAGTTGACTGAGTGGGTGCCGAACGGATGGCTCCGGCCCTATGACGAGTAAGAGGACGGACCCGCTCGGGGCCTGATTCCCTTGATGGCAGTTCAGCAGGATGCGAGGTACGGACTGGCCTGCAAGCCGCCGGAGCGCGTCGCGGACGGAGCGCGAATGCTCGGCCTTCGAGTCGAGGCTCGGGATGTTGAGCTGCGGTGGTGTCGAGACCATGAGGTGCCTCCACCCCCGACCGAGCTCACCCGGCGTGCAGTGTCTGCGTGGTGCGGGCAGTTGGTGGCGCACTTCCCCGTGGTGGGATGGTTGTGGCCAGGAGCTGCCTGGCTAAAGAGGCGAGTGAACGGCCTGACGATCGGGTGGGACGACCCGGTGTCGGATGATGCGTTGCGCGCGCATATCCAAGAAGTCGCAACGCGAGTGAGGGCAGCTGATTCTGCTCGTGGGCCGTGGCGAATGGTCAGCCGGGAGCTCGTGGTGTGGACTGACGCGAGCGCCATCGCGAACGGGGTAGTCCTGGAGGATACGGACGGTGTTCTCGAGGATGTCGCGTGGCTCCGGCCCGAGTCCGAGGCGGCGGACCACATCAACATGACCGAGTTTGACGCGGCGATGAGTGGCGTGAACATGGCCCTAGCGTGGGGCGTTAAGCGCTTCAGCTTACGCACGGACTCGGCCACAGTGTTGAAGTGGTTGGGTGACGCCTTGGGCGGACGTTCTCGTCTCAGAACAAAGGCGCAGGGGGAGATGCTGATCAGATGCAGGATTGGCCTCATGCGACAGGTGGTCGACGAGTTCCAGCTTCCGACGACCGTCAAGCTGGTGCGGTCACAAGACAATCCTGCCGACGCGCTCACCTGAGTTCCGCAGACCTGGCTGCGAGCAGAGCCTCGAGCGGCGACTTCAGCCGCAGGAGCCGCCGCACCAACATGTTTCACGGCACCCCCGCGAGTGCCACTTCGGTCCCCGCGACTATCGGGCCGGAATAAGTCGCGGCGCCCCCGGCGGACCAAAAAAGCCGCTCACGAGCTCACGGCAAGCGACGTTCGTGCCCGGATTAAAAGCATACACGAACGGACGGGGCACCAGGGGATCCGCCGGTCCCTGTGGTACGCCAGACGGGACCTCAGCAGACGCGTCGCGTGGGCCGACGTGCGAGCCGTCGTCAGCCAGTGCGATGTGTGCCGTTCGACTGACCCGGTGCCGACTCGCTGGCGGTCCGGCTCACTCGGCGTCCCGGCAACATGGACCCGACTCGCGATCGACGTGGCCCATTGCCGAGGCCGCCTCTACCTCACAATCGTAGACTGCGGACCGTCCCGGTACAGCATTTGGAGCGCACTGCGACGGTCTGATGCGGCAGAAGTGACGGATCATCTGCATCGAGTGTCCCTAGAACGCGGCGCGCCGACTGAGCTTCTGCTGGACAATGCCACTGGATTCCGGGGCCGACGAATGGCCGCATTCGCCGCGAAGTGGGGATTCGGCTGCGGTTTCGCGCGGCGCAAGGGGCCGGCGGCAACGGAATTGTGGAGCGCCACCACCGAACTATGAAGGTGATGGTAGCCCGCCAACGGTGTTCCGTCAGTGAAGCGGTGCATCGGTACAATGCGACTCCACGGAACGGTGCTAAATCGCTGAGCGCGCCGATGACGCAGGTATTCCGCGCAGCCGGTGCTGACCTGCCGACCGACCGACCGGCTTCCGAGCCCGCACCGCCGCTGATGCAGGAACCCGTCTTATCGTCGTTTTGCGTCGGCGATGCGGTGTGGATGCGGCACCGGGGGCCCGCCACGCGGTGTACCGATGTGTCGCGCCAGGGCGTAGTTACTCGGGTCGTGTCGGACCAGGTGGTTGAGGTCGACGGCACGCCCTGGCACGTGCGGTGCCTGCGGCGCCGGAACCCACAGAAAGGCTCAGACGGGAGCCGAATGCCCGGCGCGGGTGAGGAGTTTGAGGACGACACAGACACGCTGCCGATGACGAACATTGTGTCGAATCATGAGTCCACGGGGTGCGATTCGGATCCGCCTGCCGTACCATCAAGCCCGTTGGTCGCGGACCCTGCTGAGCGCCCAACGCTCTCGTGGAGCGATCGCGATAAAGTGTCGAGCGCCAGGACGAATTTTCAGTCATGGTGCTGTGGTGAGCATGAATTGGATGGGTGCGGTGTGCGCAAAGATGACTTGTTCGTGTCCAGCAACGGTGCGGCGCTACCACAGCCTCGGCAGGATCCCCCACAGGGAAAGAGAGTCGTAGGAACCGCGGAGGAGCGGTCGCGCTCGCCGGCAACCTGTCGAGTTGTACGGCTTCCGTATCCCCACCGATCTTATTGACGATTACGAGCATATGTAGATTGGTAGAGTGGCATGATTGCTTGCAATCAGGTGGAGGTGTAGTGTGATTGCGCGGGGTGTGCGCCCTCGCCCTCGCTGTCTTCCGAACTCTACATCTGACTGGGTGCCGGGGGCGTCACGTGACCGCGGGTCTCCCGATTCGCCGGGGGTCAAGGGTCGGCCGCTGAGGCGGCGGCAGGGATCCGACGCTCGCAGGTGCCACTCGGTTCTTGGACGAGTACAGACGGACGTACGCTACGTTCCCTTACAGTGACTGGCCCGAGCTATTCCACAGTCGACGTTAGCGCCCCGATTACCTGCACTGTTTTTAAAAGGGACAGTAATCAACGCAACATATATGAAGGAAAAACAGCCAATGACATGCTATCCTGGGACGAGCCCCCCGTGCTGACAGGCCAGATACCCGTGCCGTGCCGGGAATTCCACTCGTCGACTTGATATTTCACATAGATATAGGAAATATTCTATTCGTTTCGACAATACAACGATGATTTCTCTTCGAGCAATGCTGTCATTACCAAACGCAACAAGAAAACAAAACAAAGTTTATGGCATACCCCAACATTCACCAGGAGCACAGCAAACTCTACTGGCATGACACGACGAGTGAGACTGAGCTAAATAGCCCGCTGCACATTTGCACGTGATTATGTATGCGTTTGCTCAAGTTATTGGAATTAATGAAGTCATATATTGAAATCTGTGCCGCGTTTTAGATCTGTTATGTCCCCAAACCCGATCATCCGCGTTTTCGATGCCTTATGACTTGTGCTGCTCACTTGTCAAGTACGGTCCGAAGGCGGGAAATGGTCACGTTATGCTCCCGCGGCAGTCTGTATGCTATGCTATACGTCGTCAGCGTTTTTCATCATGATAAGTGATCATCAGCTATGTACAAATCAATAACGAACGGATTAGGGAGGACAGAACCGACTTCCATGGTGTCAGATCTTTACTGCTAGTCAGATACCAGGTCAGGACAGGGAGCCACATAACATAAGTTGTGCGGTGGGGTTAGCGAAACAGATCGCCTACAATTTCATTGAAAAGGCTGATATCTCCTATTCCGATACCAGCTCTTAATATAACAAACTCCTCGGGGAAAACCTTCTGAACAAACGCTGGTTACGATGAGCAATGCCATGCCACCGGATGGGGTGACCGGAACGTAAGTATTCTTCGTAACGATGCTGACTTGAGCTGTGAGAACATGGCAGGTGATTACACTGGTCATGAAAACTGAGCATGATGCAACCGCAGCTACTAAAGACACAAACACAACACAAAAACAGCACGCACGCGGATGCCGTAACATTTGCGGTGAGGCAATTTCAATTGGCCACTGACGCTATCGCACGCAATACCGTACTTGACATCTGCGCAACTCACGCTGTCCAGAAGACGCTTCTCATGATACGGTCAGTGATGGGTTTACCATGCGCGTTTGTATTTCAGAGGACCCCGATCTGGTCGGTGTTTGCTCTAAATGTTCCAATAAATTTGAAGTTCCTCTAATCAATTCACAACGGCGAAAAACTTTACCAAATCGTTTACCTTTGCCTTACGACAAGGAGGCAGATGCTTCACTAATGGGTCTTCCAACATGTCCTTTTCAAAATGACGCAGGTGCCGTTCCCATGTGTTGTCGCCGCCGTCGTGAAGCCGCACTGTCACGACTCGAGTAGGGTCATTTGAATCAGCCACTGATGCTGTTGCACACAAAACCGGACTTGGCATCCGTGCAGCTCATAATGTCCACACTAACTGATGCCACGTTGAGAACAGCGCATTCTTCCCCGCCTTCTGGAAGACCGGCGGGTTGCATTACAGACATAGAACCGTCGCTGTTTTGCCAGGAGCCAGACGTTTGGTTAAAGCGCTGCCCGATCCAGAGCTGCGATGTCTGGATTGGGAGAAGAGTGGCCTTTTCAGCGAGGAATCCAATGTCATTCTGGTCACGAATGGTGGCTAAATGTCCATTGCGCATCTTGCAGAATTTCTCGCCAATATCCTTTGTCGTACTACCTTCGTATGAGTACAGATAGAAACACCAGCCCCCGTGCTGATGCCATCCATCAGAGCAGGAGACCGCCTGCTGCTGCCGTTTGTAGCTGTAGCTGTCTATGGCGGTCGCTAGGTTAGACAGGTCAAGGTCGGCGTATAGACTGCAGGCACGCTCTGGGCCCCAGGTGAGGGCCGAACACTGACCCGACCGCTGGCAGAGCACAGCGCACTGGAGCTCGGACAGGGTCCAGGTGGCCAGCATTGGATCTTTCCCGCTGAAGACCCCCGGCCCGCCTCTGAAGAGATCGGCCAGCGACAACAGCGGCAGCAGCAGGAGCAGCTTCAGACACCGCATCGCTGCGTCACAAGTTACTTTTTTCTTTGTGTAGGCCTTACAGAGTTTTCTTGGCCCAAACTCGATACTCAATTTTCTTGCTCGAAACTCGATGTAGAAACACAATTAAAGTTGGCGGTCTTCACTAGTATTCACTGTATCTCGCCAATGGATGCTCTTCCCTTTCTTCACTTGCTGTACTCGACAAAATGCTCCTGGTGCCTCCGCTGCGGGAGTGCACAGGTCAACTTCGTGCAAGCTGTCTGGATTCTAACAGCGACACGCCACCTCATATCCAAGCCTTAAGAAGCTACCATAATGACGTGCTATTCAAAGGTAATTGCCAGGCGGCGCTGGCTTCGTAATGGTAACCGTCCTGTGCCCGTTCGATTTCTTTGAATCGCATGAAAGGTGACTTTTGAGAGACCATGAACATGTGCGGGCGTGATAAATTAGAACCTCGGTCTGAATTACGAAATGGGCCATTGCTATAGGCAAAGGAATCGGAGTTGATGCCTGACTTCAATAAATTAGACATTGCACGGTGTTGAAGCGTATAAAAGACTCCTATTCACTTTTTCGTTGGTGGATCATTTACTAATTGGCTATGGCGGCACTTTGAATAACAAATGATTCCAAGCTTGTTACAGTGCGCTTATATAAACTTTGCACGAATGAGCCAATTGCCTATCGGTTTTGATAACGTGCACGTACAGGAGACAAAAACAGACCTGTACTGTGTTTTTTGGTATTGCGACTAGCACAAGATCCTCGTCTTTTAAAACGTCATTAAAACGTCATAGCGCTAGTCATGCCTGTTCAATAAAAAATAGAGGGCTTCCCTGGGAGATAATGTGGAAGGCATGCGTCATCGTGGACAGTTGGCATCAGGTTTATGGTTAAGACCTTTTCGAAAACCACATCGAAAGCCCGGCGAATATAAAAATACACAGTGGTGTTGGGCTTGCTTGAAACTCGCTCGTACACCTGTTCCGAGTCTTATAATTATTGACATGGCTGAGTCTGATGTCGTATACCTTTTCTGAAAACCAGGTAGGTTAATTACGGCCAAAATGGTTACGCAGGATATTTAGGCAACAGGGGCACTGGCTTCGGTCGGTGTAGGGGACTAGCGCTCCCTCGGGTCCCAGCTCCGGCAATATGTGGACAGTGCAGGCCGTTCCTCTCAGGGCATAGCGACCCTGCCGGTACGCGAGCTCCTGCTCCTTGTTCCGCCCGCTCCCTTCCCATTAACCGCTTTCCCGCATCCGGCCCACCCATCACTCGTAATCCATGTTTTATTGGGCTCGCCGTGCCCCCTCGCCCGCGTCCCCGGGTTGATCGGATCCTGGTCGCTGAGGGGCGTGTCTTGCAGGTCAGTCACGGCGCGTCCCAAAACTCCACTTTGGCCAGGATACCCGGGGACGTGGGGGCCCGTGGGGCCCCACACGGGTCTAGCGGCTTGTCGCTCGCACTGCGGCTGGGTGCTCCGTGCGGGTCTGGGCTTGGGACGCCTGACCGTGCGCAGCGGCTTAAAGGGTCAAAGGGGCGGTGGCGCTGAACCACGGCCAGGACGGGGAGGGGTCTCCCCGGTTACACCCGGCCGTGTGGGAGGCTGTCGTTCGCCCCGTATAGCACCGGGGTAGCCCTGGCAGCACCACCACCCCTGGGTGAGTGGGCCGTCCCCCAGTTGGGCTCCGAGGTGGGTGGGGAGCCTCGGTGCCGAGTGCTTAAACCATACATGAATGGCAACTTCAATCTCAAAAAACACCCGCACCTCCGAAGGGGGGCGATCTGAGGCTACAGGTGGTAGTGCGTCAGCGCCTACCCCTCGAATCTTGACTTTCCGAAGCGCCGAGGAGGCGCTGTCGTCCCTTTCGCCCTTTCAAAGGCGAAATGGGTGTGATCGGCCTGAAAGGTGCTCCGATGCGATAAGCTCAAGGACGGTGGGATCGAGGACGCGTTTCAGAACGGGGAGGAGGCGAAACGGGCCATGACATACCAAAACATACTCAAATGCGTTTCGTGCACATCGTATGAGGGAGATAGAAGCACGCTGTTGCCATAGTATCGCTCAATCAAACATTCTAAGCCGGACTACACATGATTTATGACAGCGCGTGTGAGTCCACCAAACGCGTCCTTGACACCGTCCATCACACCGCATTACGTGTAATCACAGGGGCGTCCCGCACTCACCTGCCGCGAGCCTCACGGTGGAATCGCATGAGCCGCCCTTGTCAGCGAAAAGGGAAATGCTCGGTGTGCGTTATGCACTTAAGCTGCGACGGTTCCCCTCCCATCCGGCATACCACGCAGTTTTTCACGGCCTGCTGTGCGTTTTCTTCGCAGTGCACCTCGGGTACATGCTGTGGCCTTTGACCTCCGAATACAAGCCTTGCTGCGAGAAAGCGAAATTCCCATTCGAAGGTTGAAGTGAGTAGATCCTCTGTCCACTCCTACCTGACGTTTGACCTGGCCATCAAGAGATAAGTCTTTGGCAGAAATGAAAAAAGAATGTCGTCTTGCCAGGTGTAATGAGGTCGAGGGCACTTGAGCGCATGGCGTTATATGACGGTTACACGCTTACTTACACGGACGGATCTAAAACTTCTGGCGGTGTGGGTTGTGCGTTTGCGAGCGGCGGCGTCATCCGGTCGTTTTCTTTGCCTCCACACGCGTCGGTGTTCACGTCGGAGTTGGTAGTGATCACCAAGGCGCTGTGTTTCATCGAAGTCAGTGACGAACCTTCACATCTGATTTTGACAGACTCTCTGAGCAGTGTTCTTAGTCTGAGATCTTTTTATCCATCATGTCCCCTTGCACAGGATATTTTAAGACGTTTGACTGAACTGGATCAGGCGCGAAAGGAAGTCATTTTGTGTTGGATCACCAGTCACGTTGGAATCGCCGGCAACGAGGTGGCTGACGCGGCTGCAAGGCGAGTAGCGCTCGCAAAGTCAGGCAAGAAGAGATGGTGCTCTGCAGACTATTTATTGGGCACACGGATGCAACTCACGGTTAATGATGCAAGGAGCCGACAGACCTATCTGACATCGGTGTGGTGCTGTTCTCACCGCTCGTCATGTGCTCATATTGTGTCCGCGCCTCGTGGAAGGGCGTCAAAGTTACTTTGGACAGCGCGACTCGCCCCTGGCGCTCTGTAACATTTTAGGAGACAGCTCACGCTTTCTTGAATCCAATCAGCTCTTTTTGTTCTTTAAACATATAAGTTTCGGGACTCTTTACACGGTTCATTAGTTAGGTAAAACAAAACTCGTTATGGGCGCCAAATAACCACTGCAGTCGGCGCGCCCGAAAACACGAATAAACAACAATACGCAGGTTTTTATGGTTTAGGCTAAAAATCACGATGCATTTCGTCAGGACCAAACATATTGACCTGGGCTTGATTTTATCATTCGAAACCCGGGTGCAATAAGGATGTTTTTAGGGGATGAGTAGGCATCACTCAAAGTTTTTTTGACTTTCTGTGAGGGATAATTTGGAGACCGCCAATGAATTACAATAAGCTGTTTAGCTTTTCTTCGAACGCACCCCCTGGTTACACCCTGGTTACGCTGGACGAAGCCCCGCTCCTCCTCGTTAGCCTTGACAGGTTTGGTCCGGCCGGTTAGCCACGATAGGCTTCCGATGAATGAGGAGCATGGCCCGTTGGCCGGACAGGGAAGACGTTCCAACGAGCGCGGTGGGCGCAGTCATGGGCCGGCCGAATGCGAGGGGGTTCGGAGTGTATCCTCGTATACATTGATGGGGAAGCATAGACAGGGGTGGGCTATCGGCAAACGTGATGGTCACATTCCTGCGACTGCAGCCGGTGATACTCGAGGGACCAGTGTTCCCGTGTACGGCAGTTTCTGTGTGCGCCAGTGTAAGAGCAGCGGTTTCACACCAGTTTCTGGATTCTCCTAGATTCTCTTTGCCGAGCTCAAAGATAATTGGACGTCTTCGATGGCATTAAGAACATAATATTGCTAAAATGTAAGCTTATTACGGGCTAGTGAGAGAGCAGCAAGAAGTATCAATTTCCGGTTCTGTCTGGGTGGAAAAACGGAGCAAAATGTTTTTCACAGACCTAAGCTGCTTTACTTGTGTTTGGTGGGTTTACAGTCAACAGATGGGATAAGCGTCGGCTCTTTTTATTTATATCGTTGGTAGAAAAGATGGCTGAGCGATTGCATGCTTTACATCAGGTATGCAAGTAAGTATCTACAATTCGGGTGATTGAAAGATTGAAGCATAGCGCTATGTTTGATGCGATGGTTGGTGTCACTGACCTCAGTTATTGAACGGCCAAAGCCACTGCTGCTGGCATGATGAACGGCTTATTTCAGGCTGGTCGTAATTTATTTAGACTTTAATAACATGCCCTAATCTGCCGGTTGGTGCAGTAGAATGAAGACAAAAGAGACGGCGCAGCACACGACGACGGCCGATATAACATCGAGAGCTAGTATGAGGTGCATGCTTGGTGTCTCAGGATTTTTGTCACTATGACGTAAACCATGAAAACTGTCTAAACGTTTGAGGACATGCAGCCAACTCTAGCCTCTACAGCTACCTGCGTCCGTTAATGTTGCGAATCGATATCGGACGTACAGTTTCATTATTCGTTTTGAGACAGGTGGTGTCACGTCAACGTCTTGATTTTTAGAAGGCGCGTCAGCAGTTATCCCGGTTTTTGAGTTAAACTTTCAGTATTTCCAACACTGTTTCTTTCAGTTCATTTTCTGCAGCAGGCTATGCAGTCGGCCGATCGTTGCAATTTCAGGTTGACCAGCAGATTATGCGACAGATGTTTTGGGAGACTCCAATTAGTCTGCCATGTATGTAGACGGCTTCGATAGTGATCTAACACAGCCGGTGTCACTTAGCAGAGCTGCTGGGCGGTTCCTGGCATTTCGTGTTTTGTGCCTGGGGTTTTCTTATTCGGAAAAGAGTGCCGTGTTGAAATGCACCTATCCGCGGTCGAGTTGTGTTATGACACATATTTAAACTAGTTTTGCTATCTGGAATAACACTGAAGGCCCATCGAAGACCGGATATAACGTAATCTTCTACAAAGTAACGATTCATAAGCGTTGTATTTTTTTTCATATTTACAAGCTGGTCTGACTTGTACCGTAAGTAATGGTGTTTGCATTTGCGTCTACTCGTTGGGCACGCTCCAACAAAACTGCCGACGAATGTTAGCGCAGTTATGCTGCGAAAGTAATAAAGTCGCGGGAAAACGAAATTCCCATTCGAAAGGTGAAGCGATCAGATCAGCTGTGCACTCCTCCCTGGCACTTGATCTCTCCCTTCACAGACACATCACTGACTGAAATGAAAAAGAATGTCTCGCTGCCAGATATAATGAGGTCCAGAACGCTTGAGAGTTTAGCGTCATATCAGGGCTACACACATACTTACACGGACGGCTCTAAAACTTCTGATGGTGTAGGCTGTGCGTTTGTGAGCGGTGGCGTCATCCGGTCGTTTTCATTGCCCCTAAACGCTTCGGTGTTCACATCGGAGCTCACAGCAATCACTAAGGCACTATGTTTCAATGAAGTCGGCGACGAACCTTTACATCTCATTTTGACGGACTCTCTGAGCAGTATTCTGAGTTTGAAGTCTTTTTATCCATCAGGTCCTCTTTTACAGGACATTTTAATACGTTTGACTCAACTGGATCAGGCCAGAAAGAAAGTCATGCTATGTTGGGTTCCCAGTCACGTTGGAATCGCGGGCAACGAGTTGGCTGACGCGGCTGCCAGGCGAGCAGCGCTGGGTCCATGTGTTCGCTCTATTTCTATTCCTGCCAGAGACTTTTAGCCTGCAATAAAAACCTTCCTGAAAAGCAAGTGGCGGCGTTGTTGGGATCAGATGGAAGGTAATAAGATTAAAGAGATAAAACCTCAGCTGGGCCAGCGGTTCTCGCGTTTCCGCAAAATGAGGCGAAAAGAGGTGATCCTTTGCAGACTACGTATCGGACACACGTACACAACCCACGGCTATATGTTGGAGGGAGCTGATAAACCTATCTGCCATCGATGCGGCGCTGTCCTCAACGTTCGTCATGTGCATATATCTTGTCCGCCCCTTACCCTCAGTGATATGATAGGAGACAACTCACAATTTCTTGGAGCTCAACAGATCTTTTTAATTTCTCAAACACATCGACTTTGGAACCATTTATGCTGCTTATTAGATAGGTAAAACAAAACTCGTTATGGACGCCAAATGACCATCGCAGTCGGCGCGTCTCTAAACTCCAATAAACAACAACAAAAAAGAAGTAATAAAGTCAGATCAGATTCTCTCCTTATACCTGTCTAAAAAAAGCAGGCCGTCAGGTGTTCACCTCCTAGCAACCAAGGCTAAGCAGCAATATGTAGCCAGCAAATGCCGCGTATCAACCCCAGATTGCCCTCCACTGGCCTTTCGCACGAAAAAGGCTCCTGCGAGCTACTGCATCACTGCTTGACCATGTGACCAGTCGGTGTGATCACGTGCTTGAGATGCAGTACCCCAGTCCACCGGCCTGCTCGGGCACTCCCGGCAGCAGACGTGCGTTGAAAATTACATCAGAGTGTTGGCCGACTCATTTTCTCGTGCGGGGCGTGCGGGGTGCTGAGTGTCCGAGGCCCGACACAACACGAAACAGTCAAAAGCTGGACACTGGACGCTGGGCCTGCAGTCGGCACCGGAAGTTGCTATTATTAGAATATATACTATGCGAGAGATTAAGAGGCATGTTGTTGACGATGTATTCCATGCTCTTATGTTACAAATAGCGAATATGCTGGAAGTAGTGGTCAAACGACGATCTCGAGCAAGGATGTATTTATATCACCAGCAACAAGAATACACAGTCGAAAACAGTAACAATGGGCAGCGGTGCTAAGTCCTTTGATGATCTCGCGTTCAATAACGGTATCTTAAGGGCTTGAGATGTTTTGAACACGAGCACATGGTGGGGACAAGTAAACATATTTGTCTCAGATATTTTTAGCTAAATAAGCTCGGCCCTATGGCGGTCCATTAGGTCGAAAATATTTTCATCCAGCCTAAGTTAAAAAAAAACAGGATACATATAAGGCCGTCTTGCAGTGCAAAGTGCAGAGTTCTTGGAACACGAACACACACACACAGACACACACACGCTCACCAGCGCGCGAGCGTGTGTGTCTGTCTGTGTGCCTGGGCGAGCAAGCGCGCGCACACAAACACACACACACACACACACACACACACACACACACACACACACACACACACACACACACACACACACACACACACACACACACACACAAGCCACTACATACAGTGGAAATCACTTTTTGAAATTTATTCGGAATGGTTGGCATGGGTGGCTTTGCGTTCAGAGCACCTGCCCAGCACAGTCTGTTGCGTGTACCCTGAACCCACCAGCCAAGTCGTGCCGGCCAATTCAAATGATGATTTTGGCTGCACCCTTTCGCCAGGCAGGAACGCGGAGGATCTTACGTGCCGCACGGCCGGTTTCACGTTCTGCAGCACGGCCGCACCGGGTCACACTTGACAGCCAGGTAGCTGATGGCGCATAAACATTTTGATGAACTCATTTTTTAAACCCAGAGAGTTTAAAGCTTTTGGAATAACCAAGGCATACCAAAATTCCGGAACGCTGATAGACTAATTTCTTAGATTGAATAGTGCAGAATCTCGATTTGACGTAGCTGCTCAGACGGATGTAGTCGCGTTGGACCCGTCCTCACCGTTTTGAAAGTACCTAAGGCATCTCTTCCAACGTGAGCGTCTGTAGTGTTCGCAATGCATCCATTCGCCAAAACGACTTTGGAAACAAAGTATTACGGCTTTGGGAAACATGGTATCACGTGAGTATGGTGGATGATTGCTCGAACTTCAAGCAATACAATTAACGGTAAACAAGCCTTTGCCGCACGCTTTGCCAATCACAATTGTCCATCCGTACCTGACGACATTCATACTATGCCAGAAGAAGTTCCACTTTTGAACCCGCGTGCTGCAATGTGCAGGCTAAAACGGCTCAAAATCTGGTCCGGAAGTTTCACCAGAGTATGCTTTTGAAACATGCGCCAAAGGTGGGACACTTCCTTTAAGGTCTGTTTTTGATGTGGCTAGCCCGAGCTGTTCCATACCCAAATGCCTGTGCTATTTTCCATCAAAGGCAATAATCAACAGAACATGCATTCAGGAAAAGCAGCCGTTGGCAGGATGTTTTTTTTGGGGGGGGGGAATTTGACCTGAAAGGCCAAGTACCCGTGGCATGCCGGAGTTTTGCTTCTCAACTCGCCCGACTCATTCCGAAACGCAACAAGAAAAACGACATTTAGGAGAGGCCCTGGCACTTATCAGGAGTACCGCAGTCTGTACTGACATGACACGGCGAAGGAGACTGAGTCGAAGAGCAACGCTTCATATTTTCACGTGATTGTGTGCATGCGTTTGCTCAAGCTGAGACAGCTATCTATCGATTCTTCTGAGCCTGATATGAGCTACTTAATGGAAATAGTGGTATCATATATTGCAACCTATTTTAATGTAACGTGTTCATACCTGTTATGTCTTCAAATACGATCACCTTCGCTTTTGATACCTTATAAACCTTGTTAACCATGCTGCTCGCTTGTCAAAAACACTCCGAACAAGGATAATTATCATGTTAAGCTCCCGTGACAGTCTGTATATCATGCTATGTGTCGTCAGCGCTATGCGTTACGACAGGCCACCTTCAGCTGTGTACAAATCAACAACAAACGGATTAAGGACAGGACTGAAGACACTGCCATGATGTCAGATCTCCACTGCCCGTCAAATACCAGACCAGGACAGGAAGTCGTGTAACACTAGTTGTGCGGTATCGGCAAACATATCGTCTATGTTTCCTGAAAGAGGCGGATAGCGTCCATCCGGAAAACCAGCTTTAAGTTTAACACACTCGCCAGAAACAACCTTCTCAACGAGCGCCATAGTATGGTTACGATGAGCAATGCCATACCACCCGAGAGGTGCCCGTAACGCAAGCATTCTTCGTAACGATGCTACCTTACGCTGTAAAAACATGACACTCAGTTATACTGATCGTGAAAACTGAGCATATTGAGACTGCGACTACTACCGACACAAAAACAGGATGCAAACGGCGTAAGCGGGTGCGGTCACATTTGTAGTGAGATTATTTCAATTGGCCGTTCATACTATTTCACGCTATACCGTACTTGGCAACCGCGCAACGCACGCTGTCCCGAAGGCACTTCCAATGATGCCGACAGCAATAAGCCATCCACGAGCGTTGACATTGCGAGAAAGCCTTACTTGGTCGGTGTTCGCTCTGAAGGTCCGAATGAACTTAAAGTTCCTCTGATGAAGCCCCAACTACGAAATACTATATACTTTTGTTTTGCCTTTTCCGTTATAACAAGGGCGCAGATGCTTTGCTTGCCAGTTTTCGAATATTTCCTTTTCAAAGCGACGCAGGTGGCGTTCCCATGTGTTGTCGCCGCCGTTGTGAAGCTGCACTGTCACATTTCTGGTGGCGCCATTTGAATCAGCCACTGATATTGTTGCACACAACACCGGACTTGGCATCCGTGCAACTCATAATGTCCAGCCTAACTAGCTCCACGTTGAGAACAGCGCATTCTTCCCCGCCTTTCGAAAGACCGGCGGGGTGCATGGCAGACATAGAACCGTCGCTGTTTTGCCAGGAGCCAGATGTCTGGTTCAGACGCTGCCCGATCCAGAAATGTGAAGTCTGGATCGAGAGAAGAGTGGCCTTTTCAGCGAGGAATTCAATGTCACTCTGGTCACGAATAGTGGCCAAGGTTCCATTCAATATTTCGCAGACATGCTCGCTAATTTCCTGTGTCGTACGACCCCCGTATGAGTACAGGTAGAAACACCAGTCCCTGTGCTGATGCCATCCATCAGAGCAGGAGACCGCCTGCTGCTGCCGTTTGTAGCTGTAGCTGTCTGTGGAGGTCGCTGGGTTAGGCAGGTCAAGGTCGGCGTATAGGCTGCAGGCACGCTGTGGGCCCCAGGTGAGGGCCGAACACTGACCCGACCGCTGGCAGAGCAGGGCGCACTGGAGCTCGGACAGGGTCCAGGTGGCCAGCATTGGCTCTTTCCCGTTGAAGGCCCCCGGCCCGCCTATGAAGAGATCAGCCAGCGACAACAACGGGAGTAGCAGGAGCAGCTTAAGACACCGCATCGCGATGCGTCACAACCTACTCTTTCTTGGTGTAGTTCTCACAGAGTTTGCTGCGTCCAAACTCGAGGCAATAGAAACGCTAGGATTCGGCAGTCTTGACTGGTCTTCACTGCACCTTGCCAAAGGAGGGCCTTCCCTTTCTTCACGTGCTGTACTCGACAAAGTACTCCTGGTGCCTGCGTTGCGATAATGCACAGGCCACTGTCGTGAAGGCTGTCTGGAGTCCAACAGTGACACGTTGCCTGATGTCTAAGCTTTAAGAAGCCACCTTTATGGCGCACCATCGCAACGTAATTGCCAGGCGATACTGGCTGTGTAATGGGGAATGTCTGCTCCGGTTCGACCTCTTGGATCGCATGCAATGTGACTTTGGGGTGCCATTAACATGTGCGGGCATGATAAGTTAGAACCTCGACATGAATTACGAAGTCGCAATTGCTATTGTCTATGCAGTAATGGTTGGTGCCTGCCTTCAATAAAGCCGACATTTCATTGTAGTGAAGCGTACAAAATATGTCAGGTCATTTCTTCGTCTAGATAAGGCAGAAATATTTCCCTTTCTCCTCGGAAAAGCCAGCAGAATAGAGATATAGTTAGGCTAGTCAGAATCTAACTATGCCTCTATTCTCCTGTTTTTTTTTCCGAGGAATAAGGCTAATGCTACTGTCTCATTTATATCAACATTACTCCTCGCTAATGCATTGAACAACTTACGTCATTTCTCCGTCGACGGATTCTTTACCATTACGGCTGCATTTTGAATAAGAACTGATTGCAAGCTTACTAGTGTGGGTTAATATAAACCTTACACCGATGAGCCGATTGCCTATGAATTTGGATGAAGTGCACGGATAGGCGACGTGGACAGACCTGTGTTATTACTTTTGAGATTGAAAATGATCCCGGATCTTTCACCCTTTCCCTTGGGAAAGAACAAATATCCGGCGATTGGTACAACTGGAGAAACGTCTAATTTGCGGCGCACACTGCAGCAAACCGAAACGTCATGGAGCTAGGCTTGTAGCTTCCGCAGAAAACAGAACACTTAACTAGAATACAAGATGAATGTATGCATGGGTATTGAAAGTGTACTTTTTGTTGCCCACCAAATTTCTGGAGGAAAAATTGTCGCCAGTAGCGTAATGTGATATTATATGAAAAAAGGTCATTATGTCCATGTCCAGTAACGTCATAAGTAATCAGCCTACCACCGAAAGCCTCTTCCATCACTGTAGTTTTCAATATCATGCATACAACCGAAACGTTCAGTCATACACGGTCTTTCAACAAATGTCAGGATAAGTGCTGCTGCTAGGAAAGCAGGCGCGCCTGGTCTAGGCAAATGAGATAGCCCAATCACAACAGAAGTTTTCTTTTACCCTCGGAGATTGCCGGGCCTCACGTCTAAACTCAATTTACGGCTGGATTTACTTGCCTCGACCGCAAAAAAAACAACGAAGAACCTCGATAGCCAGGGCAGCAGAATGCATGGAGGATCTCGAACCAGTGGCAAGCGACACTGGGGATGACGTCAAAATAGGGAGGCCTCCACGAGACCGTGCCCCCTTATGAAAATCACGTGTGCGCTTCGAGCCCCATCTCAATCGCCATCAAACTATCTACCCTACCTTACACATGCTCCAAGCCTGGCGCCACATGTTTTGACTGGTAGGTGTCTTGCGCCGTGCCCCAACAAGTACATTGTATCTAAATTTCTTAATAGCTTTACATCAGGTGGTTAGCTCTTTCTAAACAAGGTACTCGCCTTGACAGGAGCGAGAGAGTGGGGGATGCGACTCCCCCACCTCTACGGTTTTCTGAGAATACCAGTGCCGTATGTTGTGCAGTCTCCCTCAAATATTTCGTAGCTACTAGAACATCCATTGCACACGTGTTGACACCAAAAAGTCTCTCTAGCGATCCTGGTTTCAGAGCAGCGATGTTTCTTTACGAGCATTGCAACACGATTCAGGGCCGGGGGTGCAACGATCGGAAAGCGACGGTTCTGCGGACCGCGCGGAGGGTTGGCACTGTAACAGGGATGAAAACCTACATTACTTATTACATTATATATTACCTACATGATATATTGACCCATTAATATAGTTTCCAAACGGATAGAACTACAGGCCATTGTAGTCATAATTAAACAAAGGACACACCTTTTTATGTTCCATTTCACTACGCTGATCGGATCGGATCGGTTAATAACAGGGGACTTCTTACCAATCACACCTCGTTAAAGACAGTTCAGTGTTTGCTTGTTTTTTTGTTGTTGCGAGACTTCATCTTTTTTAGCTTGCAAACGTCAGGGAATCCCCCACCGCCACCAGTCGGCGTTACGAAAGCCGGCCGATCAGGGTAAGGGTTAAAATTATTGGCTGACATCCTTTTTTATCGATTTTATATAAGGTGAAGTAAAACTCTGCATTTCAGACGGTGAAAATATTAACTGCTACAGCAGAATGACGCATTTCACCACCAACATTCAAACAAGGGTAGAAATTAAATCAGGAAGCCAAAATTGCCCTTTGCTTTCAATTCCAAGATTATCTGTAATGTTTGCCATGTATAATGCAGTATTATCAATTCAAATTTATTTCTGGGGCACTTCCCAATATCTATGTTAGGTTGGGTTCCTCAATACTCATTCCCCCTGGAACCAACATTTCTAGCTGAAAAATTACAAAAAATATATGGGAAAAAGCTGACTTTAACACAAAACCATCTCCTGTGGACTTAATTTACTGCCCATGATCCATAGATTCATGGCGAATAAATTAACCCTCCCCTATCCATGCCAAAAATTGGCGCTTCTGTCATTATGGCACCACAACACAACCTACATTGTTTTCTAATATCAATGTAGTCTGCATATCAGGTAGGCTGTCTGCCTTCACGTCACTTAAATGTATGCAGTGATTATGCTGATAGTTCCATCAGGACAATTTTACAACTCGATGTTAGCAAATACAGTAATGAGATATACCATATTTGCACCCATGCAATGCCATGCTCATAGATGCAAAGAATATATGCGTATGAATGAGCGCTGCACAATGCATAACTTCTAGAGCTTTCCTGTTACAGTAGGGGTGCTGTCATCAGAGCAAGGCAATAGCCAGCATTGCCCTCAGAGACAACCAGATGCCAACCTTTCACTGATATCATAGGACAGGTGGACCACAATACCATAAAGCCTCCTGCTATTTGAAGTAAACCTGCTGGTGAGGGGGAGATAACAACGAAACTTGTACCCCCCCCCCCCCTTCCCTATTGGATACATTTTCTACACCACTCAACTTCTCACCTGCATTGCCTTCCCATGGCCCACATCATTTACTGTCATATAAATGTCCGGCAAGCAAGATTCGCGTTAGCAAAAGTTTGAACTGTGGATTATTGTTGAAATGTTATCAAAACATTGGTAAAATAATTGCGTTCCAAACAGGGGTATATTTCGAAGATAGGTTTATGAGCGATGAACAGTTATGCCATGTACACTCAGAATATGGATGTCTCCCAGATAAGCACACTTCTCCACAAACTTAGGGGGGAGGGCTGGAGCCCTAAACTGAATAAAATTAGGAACGCCCCTAATTTGAAGATCTATGTGACTGGTAACCATTCTCAATCAGTACAAGAGCAAAATGGCATCAATTAGCATTTCAGAACTACTATCGCCCCCCTCATCAGGAGCGCCATCAGGCTCTAAGGTCAAACCCCTAGTTCTTTTCAAAGGAAAGAAGTCTGGTCACTTGCGACTGCTTCAGTGAGTCAACAACCATTTCGGCGTCCTGAAAAGGCAATTTGGATAATCACAGATCAGTTTCTACCTTGGTCGGATCATCCCGCCGATTTACCCTGAACTGTCAATGCCTCTCGTCGCTGAGGACAGGATGCCGAGTGGCGGCACCGCCAATGAAGCAAGCAAGGCCAAATGTTAAATCCCTGGCATATATTCATGACACTGCGGTGCGAATGCCACTTGCAAAGTTGCGGTGCATCAAAAGTCACCGCCCACTTCATGCCTGTTGCATTGCAACAATTGAAACATGCCCTTGCGGCCTGGTGAATCCCCGTATCTAGATTTTTTCAGTATTTTACACTGTCTAGTTCGGGACACTGAGGGCCGGCTGTTAAAACCGCGAATTGGCCGGCCGGTTGAACCATAGGAGATGCACTGATTTGGCGCCGATCTCTCACCTAGTCGGCCGACCAACTAACAACCCTAGGATATCTTTGTGGCCGGGTTAGAGTGAAACCTAGAAAAGATACCATGGTGCCGTAGAGTACGATAAAGTCTTTACGGAGCCATTTCCTGTTGTGTGACGAAATGTATCACCATGCAGGCCTAGTATCTATGCATTGAGACATTATCTTATACTTGGCATAGCGTGTTGTATTATTTTCTCTTGGCTGTCACCAAAATTTGCTGTCCAAAAACATTTTTGGCACCATGCTTCGCGTTCATATATACATTTTTGTCACCGACCTTATGCGCCAAGTCGACAGGTTTTACTACTCCTAAAGGTATGTGTCACCGAAGATAATTGACGTTGGGTCTACAGCTGACGCTTTTTCGAAATTTATATCGCAGGCCCGGAAGCTATAAAAGATGCACAGCAATTCTGTTTTTTTTTAACCGCTCGTGGACCTCATCCAAGCCATATGATGATTGACACGCCTAGGTCTGTTGAATATACTTTTTTCGAAAGCCAGGTAAGTTGTTTACGGTTACGTTGGTTACGAAGGCTATTTACGGTTCATGTCAAAGATCATAATGCATTTCGTCAGGACCAACAAGTACATCGCCAGCACACTCCGAGACTTGCAGTAACTCATGCGGTGATAACCTTGCGCTGCATCATTCCTATTTGCAGAATGAAGAAGCGTCGCATCATTACGATGCGTTCTTCATGCAGCATCCATAAACCAAGGTTTGTTGTCATCATTTGAAATAGGAGTGCAAACAGGGTTCTTTGTCTTGAGGAGGGACGTGACCATATTTCTCAAAGTTTTGATTTTCTGTCAAGAACCATCCAAAGGCCGTCCATGAATACCCTTTAACTTTACTTTAATAGCCCTTTTTGGCCATTGTTTCAAACCTCTCCCCCATGGTTATACGCAAATTACGCTGGACAAAACCCTGCCCTGGCTACGCCAAATAAGCGTAATGTGACAAAAGGACAACGTCCGCTTGGTCCCTAAGTGAACTACAACTGTTAAACAAAGACGAACATGTTGATTGCCGTGTGATGAAGTCCGCGCTACCCGGCTTTAATATTTTAAAACATTTGGAACAGACTTAAGGATTATATGAAGCCACCCCTAATGGTGCAAAGGAAAGACATACGTGTCTAATAGGGGAGGGGGCAGAACCCCGCTTGGATACGGCTGTCACTCGAATCGCAACGTACGGCCGCTTCGACAAGGCTTCGACTATGACGTGTACGACGACACGAGGCTTACTGACGTTTTGACCACCAATGGGAGACGGATTACCAGCATCGTTTATAAATGTGTCCTTGCAGAAAGTCGCTGATCCAACTGCCGCGTGGCCGTGCGACGTGACACTTGCCCGGCCCCCGGCAGGACAAGGCTGGCGGTCCACGGTTCACCCTCGAGTAACTGAAGCTGGTTGGGCGGCGTGTGGCAGCGAAGACGAACAGGAAACGTGTTTGCCTTTGCTGGAAGAGCCGAACGCTCCGCTGCTTCTAGCGACGTTGTCCACTCAAAAGGAAGCGTCGCTACCTATACTTTAGGCGATGGTATGCACTCAACTGGAGGCGCCGCTACCTATACTTTAGGCGATGGTGTGCACTCAAAAGGAAGCGACGCTACCTATACTTGAGGCGATGGTGTGCATTCAAAAGGAAGCGTCGCTACCTATACTTGAGGCGATGGTATGCACGCAACTGGAGGCGCCGATACCTATACTTTAGGCGATGGTGCGCATTCAAAAGGAAGTGCCGATACCTGTACTTTAGGCGATGGTGTGCATGCAAAAGGAAGCGTCGCTACCTATACTTGAGGCGACGGTATGCGTTCATATGGAGGCGCCGCTACCTGTACTTTAGGCGATGGTGTGCATTCAAAAGGAAGCGTCGCTAACTCCGCTTCAGGCGACAGTGTTTGCACAAATGGAGGTGTTATTAACTCTGCATTAGACGACCATGTCCACCCAAATGTAGGCGTCGCGACCTCTACTCCAGGCGACGGTGTTCACCCGAGTGGAGGCGCGTGCTTGCCCTGTAAGTGACGAAGTTACAAACCTGGTAAACAGTGCCCCGCTACATAAGGCCAGGGAGACTTACAGCCGAGTACGGTGCTTCCGAGTCGCATTGCTACACATGACACCAGTGTCCAAGGTGCGCGGTTACACGGCGACCTTTCAGGACTCTGCAATACTTCCACCCAGGGCAAGTTTGGCCGGGCCGGTTGGTCATGGAAAGCTTGCAGGTAATGAGCGGCATAACCCGTTGGTCGGCCAAGGGAGACGCTGGGAAGAGCGCGGTGGGCGCGTCATGGGCCGGCCGAATGCGAGGGGGTTCGGAGTGTATCCGAGAGTATATTGATGGGAAAACATCAGGCGGGCGTGAGCTATCGGCAGGCACAAATATCGCATGCCTGCGAGTGTAGCCGGTGACATTCGAAAGACAATTCCTGTGTGCGTTGGTGTGAGAGGAGCAGTTTCGCACTAGTTCCTGAATTCTCCGCGGTTCCCAATGCCGAAGTCAGTGTTCATTGGCCATCTTCGGCAGCAATAATACCAGAATGTCGCGAAAATGTAAGCTTGTAACAGGCTAGTAAGAGAGCAGCAAAAAGAGTCAGTTACCGGTTCTGTGTGACAGGAAAAAACGAGACAAAACGTTCTCGTAGACCTATCGTGCTTAGCTGCATTTGGTGGGTGGGTGGTGCACAAACGCGATTCCCGTCGTTTCTTTTGATTTATCCTCATCGTTGGTGGACACCGTTGACTGAGTTATTGCATGCTCTGCATCAAGTATGCAGGTAAGTACCTATAATTCGGGTACTTGAAAGAAAGAAGCAAGGCTCTTTGTTCGATGCAATGGTTGGTTCTACTGGCTTGAATTACTGACCGGCCAAAGCCAGGCTGTTGGCAAGACGGGCAACGTATTTAAGGACGGTCGCAATTTGTTGAACATTGAATGACATGTCCTAATCTGCCGCTTAGTGCAACAAAAGAAAGAGAAAAGAGTCGTCGGCGAAGTCCACGAAGAAGGCCGATATAACATCAATGTCCATTATGAGGTGCATGCTTGGTGTGTCAGGATTTTTGTGACTATCACGTTAACCTTGAAAACCGGCTAAACCTTTGGGACATGCAGCCACCTCTAGTCTCTGCAGCTACCTGCGTCTGGCAATGTTGCGAAGTGATATGGGGCATACAATTTCATTATCCCTTCCGAAACTGGTGGTATCATTTCAGCGTCTTGATCTCGACAGTACGCCTCTTCCAAACGGCACGAGTCTAACTGGTGTCCTTATTGGAAGCTAAATATTGAGCAGTTATCCGACTTTTGTCTTTGGCTTTCAGTATTGCCAACACTATTTCGTTTAAGCCCATTTTGTGTAGCAGGTCGTGCAGTCGGCCGACCGTCGCAAGTACAGTTTTAGCAGCAGGTTAAGCGATATACGGTTTAATCCGTCAGTCGACTCCGATTTTTTCTCCGGTTAGACTCCGATTACCCTGTCACGTACTAAGAAAGCTTCGATACCTATCTGACAGAAACGAGGTGGCATGGCAGAGGTGCTGGGTTCTTTTGTGCTCTTCGTATTTCGTACTTGTGGTTTTGCTTCTTGGAAAAGAATGCCGTGTTGAAATGCGTCCCCGGTCGAGTTGTCTTCTAGTTGTAAACTATTATTGCTATCTGGGATAACACTGAAGGCCCGTTGAGGGCCAGATATAAAGTAATCCACTACAAAGCAACGTTTCAATGACGCTATATTTGCTACATATTTACAAGTTGCTCTGGCTTCTGATGTAGGTAATGGTGTTTGTATTTCTATTAAATCATTGGGCACGTTCAAACGTAATTGCCTTTCAAATCAAAGTGCGATTATGCCGCGGGAGTGATGCAGTTAATACAGACCTCTCCCTCTCTGTCTATCCCTCTCTCTTTCTCTCTCTCTCTCTCTCTCTCTCTCTCTCTCTCTCTCTCTCTCTCTCTCTCTCTCTCTCTCTCTCTCTCTCTCTCTCTCTCTCTCTCTCTCTCTCTCTCTCTCTCTCTCTCTCTCTCTCTCTCTCTCTCTCTCTCTCTCTCTCTCTCTCTCTCTCTCTCTCTCTCTCTCTCTCTCTCTCTCTCTCTCTCTCTCTCTTTTCTCTCTCTCCCGCCCTCCCCCCCTTCTCTCTCCCTCTTTTGTGTGTATGTGTGTGTGTGTGTGTGTGTGTGTGTGTGTGTGTGTGTGTGTGTGTGTGTGTGTGTGTGTGTGTGTGTGTGTGTGTGTGTGTGCGTGTGTGTGTGCGCACGCGCGCGTGTGTGTGTGTGCGTGTGTGCGTGCGCACGCGCGTGTGCGTGTGTGTGCGTGTGTGTGTGCGCACGCGCGCGTGTGTGTGTGTGCGTGTGTGTGTGTATGCGTATGACTATAGCTATAAATGTTTTTTGTATGATGAATTCTCTTTTCCCAACGCCTTTGGAAAAAAAGAGCGCCCTTGAATGTTTTGTGCTGTTTGTTTAATATGTAGGATGGACGGTTAGCTTTTTTTCGTGACTTGTTTGTTTTGTAAGCTGGGAGGAAAATCATTTGACCGATGTTAGATGCTCATTGTGCACGTACGTTTGAAAATTATTCTTACGTTATTGCCGACACAGGCCACAAGGGATAAAGCATCGCTTCATGTTTTCAAAAATAGCAAACCTGTAAAAGGTAGAATGCAATATATAACCACGCTTCCTTCGACTAAAATGCATGAAGAAGTACTATTACACGCCTCAAGCCATGCACTATAAGCTCCAAATTAGACGCTCACCAATGTCTAGGACCGTGCTTACACCACCCTCCAAAGACGAAGCGTAACGCGACGTACACTACCCTGGCTTCCTACTGAATGGTGGAGCGTGCCCGAGACTGCACAAAGCACCTACCATCATGAGGTGTGATTTGCAGTACCGTGATGTTTTTTTTTCCACCACGGCCCGTGCTGCCATGTTCAACTGGCGCCATGACGACCATTTAGGTATCTTGCGTTCGTAGTGTCAGGATTATCTGGCAGGTACCTTCATAGCAGGTACGCACTACGTAGTGGTGTGGTTTATTAATGGCCATGTCTGTGCAACGATCACATTGATGTCGCAACTGCATATTCTTTGAAAACCAACGACGTACCTTTGTGACGTAATATAAGAAATGTGCGCGATTTCACCACGCACCACTAAAAGTGCCCTACGCACGACACCATAGGTACCGTATTCGAGATACCAAAAACGCCATGGCCTTGAAGTAGCGTTTTGGTGCCCAGCTTCAGATACTGTGGGGTTTGATATATGATCTCTCTCTCTCTATGGCCTAACATGGCTTATCAGATACCTACTTGAAGAAAATGTGGTTATGCAATCATAGCTGAATCTTTAAGCCTTATATTTCCCATGAAAACATTTGCGCCGACCCATCTTGAAAATGGGACATTTGTTTCCGTGTGTGGACATCGAAAAACTGACACACATCTCACGATACACTTGTGTGAATGATCCAAAACAACAACAGAGGAGTCGTAAAAGATGCTCAAGATGTTTTCGTCACGTGCCAGAAGACCTGCATGTTTTGTACAATCGAACTCATCACATTCCACGATGTCCTGTTTACGGCCGCCACACTCCGTAGTGTTCTGTACAAGATCGAGCTTACCAAGCTCCATAGTGCAATCATCAATGTGGAGCCTGTCACTTCCCACAGCTGTTCCGCTCAAGATCACGCACGCCACGCCCCATGTGTCCTGGTGTCACTTCCTGGTGTCCTGCTTAAGGTCAGGTCTGCAACGCATCATGGTATCCTGCTTGAGACATGGGACGTCACGTGACACGGCGTTGTGTTGACGTCAGACCCACCAGGTCCCGCGGTGTTCCAGCCGAAAGGCGTCACGCTTCGTCCACCCCTGTCGGCGCAACATAGCCTCCTGGTACTGCCACGAGACGCACTGAAACCGGAACGACTTCGATAAATCCGGGCGGAACTCCGGCACTAACCAGATCCGTAAACCGAAGCGTAAAAACACCGCATTTTTGATCAGTCCGTGAAAGCAAATAGCCCAGAAAGAGTTGTGATTTTCTCCAAGAGTTTGCCATCGAAATTGAGAGTGAATGAGACGGGCTGGTGAAACGACCAGACGCGACTGATATCACCCTGACCTGAAACGGCTGGGTTGTGACTGGAGTTGAACTGATTCGATCCTGCGCTGATGGGAGTGATGCGGGTTGGTGGGTGGGGGTGGGGGGGGGGAGCCTCTGACCTCTGCGCACCGCCGCTGTGATGTTGTCCTGGCACCGCTCTATCCCGCGCAGGAAGGCGGCCCGGCCAGGTCGCTGGCGGTGACCCCTGTGGTAGGCCACCAGAGCCCTCTCCGGCTCGCCGCTGGCGCACAGGGCATCGGCTTCAGCCAGATGGGCTGCGGGGCGGACAGCGTGGCAATGACAGATGCCTGGTTCTGACCACCGTTTGACTTCCGAACCATGGCAGACCTGCTCCCGAACGGCAGAGATTATCCGCGCTCCTCGCAGTCTGGCATCCTTGAAGTTGCAACGAAAAAATTTTTTCCACAGCATGTCATCAGGGAAGCACGATACAGCCAGGCCTTCGCACTCTGAAGACCTGACTGACCTGGAGCTTGTCGTTAACGCTGCCTAGCTCGGACTCGGACTGAGCAATGCCTGAGCGTTTCTCGGCTCCGTGACCCACCGTTGGAGTTGTTCGGGTCGGACTGCAGGGCCGCTCTGGCGTCACTGAGCGCCCGCCGATAGTCCTTCAGGCGGCAGTAGCAGACGCTGCGGCCCGCCTGGCACCGGCTCGCCGTGGCCGGCACTGGCTCCATGTACAGACACTGGCGGACGCGGCGGCGCGCTGGAGAATGTTGCACTGCGCACCACCGAACTGACCACGCAACAATCGGTGAATGCGTGCTCGAGTTGTCTGCATGACGAAAATTAAGGCCAGCCAACGTTTTTTACTTGTCCATACGAATTGTGACGTCAGTGTTGTATAGGCAAAACTGGTGTGAACAGATCGCTGGCCTCATAGCCGCTGTGAACATAGTATCTTACATGTAGCAGTGTAGTTTGTTATGAAGCAGGCGAACGAAACACCATATGTAAATAGCACGCCACTACGGATGTCAGACGGCATACCTTATCGAACAACTGACAGGCGTACCGGAACTGACGACGCCGCTGGGCGGCCTCGGCTTCGGATAAGTAGGTCCAGATGGAGGCCCGGATGTCGACCACGGACGTCAACACCTGTCGCTGCCGCTCCAGCGACATCTTTATGTCCTGACCATCAGTGACGGCCACGTCACGGCATTTGTCAGTGAAGCCGACGGTGACGAATCGGCAACGGGTGCGGGGCCGGGCCGCCGCCGCCGCTTTCGCCGCAGGAGGGGCAGCTGTCGGGCCACGTCGTGAGGCACCGGCCGCCGGTGCCGCGTCATCCTCCTCTTCGGCCGGACCGAGGAGGCTCCAGCTCTGCGGCGGCCAGTAGGTGACGGCTGCGCGTAACTGCTTCTGCGAGCTGCCGCGCACCACGCGCGGCCGCTGCTCCTCATCGTCGCTGTCGACGCCGACGCCGCCGACGTAGCTCTGCAGCAGGTCTTGCTGCAGCACGTCCCGGTCGCTCAGCTGCCAGCGCCATCTGCACGCGAGCCGTGACGGCTCGCAGCGAGAGGCCGCCCAGCAGGTTGGGCAGCGCAAGCTGACGCGAGCCGCGCGACATCGACGCGCCGAACTGCACGCCGTCCGGCAGGCTGGCCGGCTCCGACTGCTCGGGCAGCGCGGGCAGCGCCGGCGGCGGCTCCTGCTTCGTACCTCTCAACGCCATGGCTGTGGCGAGGGTGGTGCGCCGCGGCGAGTCTGCGATCTCCTCGGGCGTCTCCGACAACCGGCCGCATCGGATGCCGGGGACGGACTGGAGCCCCGGCCGCGGGGGGTGTGGCCGGGCCCGACGCCGAGTCTTCGAAGTGGCGGTGTGCGTGTGACAAAGGGCAGGCGGCCATCAATGTCTGAGAGTCGCGTGCCAAAAACGTCGATACTAATTAACCGGCGAGGCGGGCGGTATTGGAGACAGGGACGCTAAGGAAAGGGAGGAAAGTCAATTCCAAGGGTTCGGTGTTGTGGTGGACGCCGTGGGAATGACCTTGATTGGCACGAGCCGCACCTACATCACCCTACAACGCAAGTACGTTTGGTCGAATGACGTGGTTTAAAGCCTAGAGCCCAACTCGCCCAGAGGTAGCTGGGATCGCAATATGCCCGTTCACGATGTTGCAATTGTGGCGGGAACTATTCGATACTGTTCGACCGAACGATTGACACGTGTTCGTATTATGGATGAACGGTTGAGACGTGTTCGTATCATAGATGAACTATTGAGACGTGTTCGTATTATAGATGAACGATTGACATGTGTTTGTATTATAGATGAACGCATTGAGACGTGTTCGTATTATAGATGAACGCATTGAGACGTGTTCGTATTATAGATGAACGCATTGAGACGTGTTCGTATTATAGATGAACGCATTGAGACGTGTTCGTATTATAGACGAGCGCATTGAGACGTGTTCGTATTACAGATGAACGATTGACATGTAACATGAACACGATGTAAAATGTACACGCCTATACACCGGGCAAAAACGAGATTCCGAAAAATTGTCTTTCATTCATTTTCCTATTGAATGTAATGAGCACTTTTAAAAGCATGCCAAAATGATGGTACGTCTCGCTTCCTGCATTTTTACGCCGTGAAATTTAGACTCGGTTGCATTGGGTCACTTCAACTTCATCCTGGCGCAAGCTGCCGACTCGACCTGACTTTTCAGCCTTTTGTGCACCGTTGCTAGGCAACACAGAGGCAGGCCTAGCGACCCCCTATGCTTCATAGGCTTCCGTAGCCAGCAGAACATCCAATCTGCTCGCGAAATTCGCTCAGAAGCACTGCAGGGTGAGCATAGTCAGGCTGCCAGCTCTACCACCTTGTTCAAGCACGGCTATTTTCAACTGGGTAATGATAGGGCGACCTTGGAAAGGTTATACCATGGACAGAAAGGAAGCGTTAAGCGCACGGAAAGGAAGTGTTAGCGCGGGCAGGACCGACCCAGGGGTTCAGGTCAAAGGCCGAAGGTCAAATGCCTAATTCTATCGGTTACTCCAATAGGCGTAGTTAATATGCTACCAATGTGACTCACGTGGAACGTGAGGTTGAGATTCGTTAATGCACATTCTGAGGCATCGATTTCCTTTTCCTTGTTTTCGACAGATTCAGGCGTGAATTGTTGACTTAGACATCTGGTTGAATGAGATGAGAGGTGTTCTGCTGTGTGATGTGATAATGCATCACGCTGTGTAGGCGTGTTTATACATTTAGTGGCGGCAAATTGGCTCGAAGCCAGAAATCGATTTAAACTAGCAATACATCGCCATTATTTTAGGACACCACAATTCTTTTATTCGTCAAAAAATTCAGTATCCCATGATAAGAGTTACATCCCGTCGCTGCTTAATTTTTGCAAGCCGTTTGTGTATCCAACAAAAGAATTTAGCCCAAATTGGTTTTGAGAAACACATACTTTTTAATGAATAGCGGAAGCCGGAGCCGGTGTAAGGGACTAGCACGCCTCTTGGGATCCCAGCTCTGGTAACAGGTGGACAGCGCGTCGTACGACCGTGCAAGCCCAGCCTACGCCAAAGAGGAGGAAATCGTATCAATTACAACTTTTAAAAACGTACCATTCCGTGACGCTCGAGAACGTTATGACGAAACCCACCTAAAAATATTGTACGCATCGAAAGAGAACGTTTCGTTGTCCGCACACTAACGTGACCGAGGAAATGACGGCTGTTCAATTTCTGGAACTTCTGAGGTCATTTGGCCTATCAGTTGTACCCTCAGCACGCGCGCTGGAATCGCAGTCAGCACCCCACGCTCCCTTCCCACCAACCGAGCAGTCGGTGGCCGCCGTGCTGCCGGCCTCCTCGGCACAGGTTGGATCGCCAACAATGACGGTTGGACAACGGTTCGGCGTGGCTGCAGTCCTCGCGCTCCGTCGGGTATTCCTTCGTCTGAGACACCACCGGTCTCCTCATCACAGACACCCCTGGCCAGTGTCTGTGAACGTGTAGCAGAGACGATGGAGCGTCAAGAAGCTGACAGGCGCGCCCGCGAAGCCAAGCGAGCGCGTCTAGTTGAGCAAGAGAGGACGAAGGCGATTAACCGGCTGCCGGGGGCGGACCAGGGACGTGCTCCCGCGGGGAAAGCCGGTCCACCGCTCAGACGACGCGTAGAGGCCCCTGATGGATCATCCGGGGTCCGAAGGCAGCCGATGGGCCCTCCTCCTGCGCCACCATCTAGGGTCACGGCCTCGCCGGCGCCTTCCCCGTCTAGAGTGGGGCGCCCGGAAAAGCGTGGCCATCCCTGGCCCATCTCGCCCACAGACGGCAGCCCACGTATTCGGCCCAGAATCCAGCCGGCGTCGGTGGGATCAGACTCCGGTGGTTCCGTGCACCCAGCAGCTGGACCGTCTGGGTCTGCTGTGGCCGGCGCAGCCGAGTACTTTTAAAAGTAGGTCTGTTTTACACTTACAACCCGCTAACGGGTTGTAAGTGTTAACGCGCTAACGAACGGCGTCCGGCGGTGATATGTCTCCAGGAGACAAAACTGGCACCTGATAGCGTTTTTGGTCTTTCGGGTTATGCTGTTTGGCGGCGAGATTTACCAGCTGACCCTGTTGCTCATGGTGGCGTTCTTCTGGCCGTGCACCACAGCATGTCTGCACAAAAGCTCGACTTTAAACACGGAGATTCAAACTGTTGCAGCCAAAGTGTTCTTAAACTGCCATACGATCACCATACTCTCAATCTGCTTGCCCCCTGCGACCGGGTTTTCTTCCGCTCACCTGAGACACCTGGTGGCTCAGCTTCCGCCGCCTGTCCTCATATTAGGTGGTCTTAACGCCCACCTTTCAGCGTGGGGATGCGTCCAGACAAACACTCGCGGGAAAAGCTGCAAAGCTCTCATACATGAAGAATCGCTGTGCCTCTTAAACACGGGCACACGCACTCATTTTACACTCTCAGCGAGACAGGTATCGGCAATCGACTTAATTCTTTTAAGCCCACAACTGGTCAACCATTTTGACTGGTCGGTGTCAGACGATCCAATGGGAAGTGACCACTTTCCAATCTGGATCAAGTACCGGGCTGAAGGTTTCCTTGGTTCTCGACCACAGCGCTGGAATTTCAGAGAAGCTGACTGGATTGAGTTTCGAGCGAGGATCGAGCATTTCCTTACGATGCAACCAGCGAGTGGACCCCCGTCAGTAGAGGATTTGACTACATCGATGTTTCGGTCTGCGGAAGGGTGTTTACCGCGAACCTCGTGCTGCACTCGCAGTCCTCCTGTTCCATGGTGGACGCAGCAGTGCCGGGATGTCATCTGTGCGCGCAAGAGGGCCCTTAGGAAGTCTGGCCGTCGGAGCACGACTGAGAATCTAATTGCATTTTGACGAGCAAGAGCGGCTGCTAGACACACCATTCTGAGGCTGGGCGGGCATCTTGGCGATCGTACGTCGACCAACTTAACTGCCAAACACCTGCATCCAATGTATGGGCGCGGATCAAACGCATTGCGGGACAGCACTCGTCTGTACCACACCATGTGCTCCGTATCAATGGACGCGACATTATACACTCAGCTGACGTAGCAAATGCAATCGCCCGCGCATTCTCCGAGCGGTGTGGTAACAGCAATGCCGTCCCACAGTTTATACGTCACCGGATCCTCTGCGAGGCATCCCCGGTCGACTTCAGCGCGACGGAGCGTTTGTCGTTCAACCGACCTTTTACAATGGCCGAACTAGTTTCCGCGATCGGATCGCTGCGCAACGTGGCAGAGGGTCCGGATCTAGTTCACAACGCCATGCTAAAGCAACTCCCAATTTCAGTAGCTGAGGCCCTCTTAGCAGCTTACAACAAACTCTGGGCGACTGGAGGTTTTCCGGAGTCTTGGCGTGAGTCATACAATGTCCCTATGGTCAAGCCTGGTAAGAGTGGGGCTGATCCTGCCGACTATCGCCCTATCTCACCGACATCATGCATTTGTAAGTTGATGGAACATATGGTAAATGTACGTTTATCGTGGTTTTTGTAGCGGTACGTTTTCACGGCTGCTCAATGTGGATTGAGGAAAAATCACAGTAGTAGTAGCATTGACCATCTTATAGCTCTCGACACAAACATCCGCACCAGTTTTAGGGGGAAACGACATGTTGGCGCCGTGTTTTTTATGTTGAAAAAGCTTATGGTACGTCGTGGCGTTACGGGATCCTGAAAAAATTCTTTCATTATGGTATTCGAGGAGCCATGGGTACATTCTTAGCAAACTTTATGACTGTTCTTTTTTCAGAGTTCGTGTTGGCTCACACTTTTCGGACAGGTACCAACAAGAAAATGGCGTGCCCCAGGGCAGTGTTCTGAACATCGCTCTGTTCGCTGTGGTGATACAAGATATTGTTGACTCCCTTCCAAAGTCGGTCAGTCGCTCGCTCTTCGTGGATGACGTCACCACCTGGTACGCCTTGTCAAACTTTGCTTCTTTGGAGCGTCGCTTGCAGTTGGCTGTTGGTTGTAAACAGACTGCGTTTCTCAGCTTCGAAAATAGTCGCTACGCACTTTTGCAGACGACGTCATCAATGCCCCGCCATGGCTTTAAGGCTATACGGCCAGACCATTCCGAACCAATCCAGTACCCACTTCTTGGGTCTGCAGTTTGATAACCGTTTGACATATGGGTCACATTTGAAAACCCTACGTGACAACTATTTTAAAGCTTTGAACATATTGAAGTATGTGTCTCGAACATGTTATGAAGCGGAGAGAAGACACTGCTACTGCTTTAACGCTCACTTGTACGTTCGAAACTTGACTATGGCTGTTTTATTTATGACCCCGCGCCGGGTTCCTGCCAACGTTTACTGGACACCACACATCATACTGCATCACGCATTGTGACGGGAGCATTCAGAACGTCACCAGCTGTTAGCATTACCGTGGAAGTAAATGAACCGCCGTTGGCACTGAGAAGGAAAATGCTTGGGACTTTTGCAAGCGGTACTTTTGCAAGCTGGCTCAATTTCCAAGGCATCCGACTCACCGAGCATTTTTTTGACGTGATGTTGAAAGCATGTTTTCAAAGTGGCGGAAGGCCGTCCGCTATTCCATTTGGTGTCCAGATGAAGAAGCTATTCCAGGAAAGCGAAATAAGTTTGCGTGGTGTGTAAAGTTCGCGTCCCGTATTAGCGCCTCTATGGGAGCTAATCTCACCAAAAGTGGGTGTAGCCCTTGCAGGCATCAGCAAACAGGGAGCGATCCCGTGGGACTTGGGATCGAAGGCCCTAGAGCACAACGAGTCGTGCATAGGATTTCAAGCCACATATAATGATGGTTCCAAAACGGAGGTGGGAGTTGGTACTGCATTTGTACAGGGCCAACCCATCCGGTCCTTTTCTTTACCGAAACACGCCTCAGCTTACACGTCCGAGCTCGTTGCAATCAGTAAAGCCCTATGCTTCATCGAAGTTGGTGAAAGCAACTCACACGTGATCTTATCCGATTCTTTGAGCAGCCTGTTGGCCCTGACAGCCCTTCACCCACCTTGTCCCATTATACAGGATATTTTAGTTCGCCTGACAGCGCTGGGTCTTGCTGGTAAAACTGTCGTCTTATGTTGGATACCGAGTCATGTGGGTATCACAGGTAACGAGCGTGCAGCCGCAAAACGGGCAGCGCGTGCACCTTGCACCCGCTCTTTACCCTTGCCGGCAAGGGACCTTTACCCTGCCATCGCGACCTTTGTGAAGGGGAAATGGCAACGCTGCTGGGGCGCCATTGTAAGCAATAAGTTAAAGGTGATCTAGCCACAACTGGGTCCATGGCCGTCAAGCTCACGTAAGTTGAGATGCGAAGAAGTAACCCTCAGCAGATTACGAATCGGGTACACGCACACAGCACATATCTACCTTTTGTACGGTGGAGAACGGCCCAAATGTCCTCGTTGTGATGCGCTACCTACGGTTTGCCACGTTATTAACTTCTGCCCACAGTTCAACGAAGAGTGGGCATTTTACTTCGGACGAGATGCGGCATGTCTTACCTTTTCAGACCTTAATTGTGGCGATTCTCGCATGCTTGGCACCGGACAGCTGTTTTCATTTTTGAGAAGCGTAGGATTCACAGCCATTTATACACCTCGGTAAAAACTTAGCTGTTGTGGGCGCAAAATGAGCCCAGAAATCGACGCACCCTAAAACCCCAATCGTCATCGTCATTGATGAATAGCCCTTTATTTTGATACAATGGAATCAAACAAGGCTCGACCATGCTTGCTCTTAGTTTAGGCAAAGTTCACAACCTCAAGATTCACAGTTTTAACACCAATGAGTTGACGTGGAGTTCCTATATATCGTGTGAATTTTGTGTCTCCAGCTCTCTTGCTTTTTAACATCTCCGGTTGGTCAAATAATAATAAAAATCGGTTGGTCAAATCTTCGGTTGGTCCGAGCACGTCGTATTTAACTGACCACCGGAGCGCGTGATAAGGTGATGGGTTCTACCTGAGCTGTGTCATAATCATATTGAAAAATGCTTACATCCATAGATTTCAGTCACCACGAAGAAAAACCCCAATAAATTTAATCTTGAACGTAATAAATGGTGAACAAGTGAATGATTTGCTTGCCAATCCTTCATTTCATGTACTTTACAATCATTTTGCAACGTTTCACAATTCTGATGTATTTAAACTATCAATATTTACGCTCAATGATGAGCCCAGTCAGATTGGAAATATATTTATCCTATGTGTGGTATCCGCCGAGACATTAAAGGTATCTGTTTATGTTAAATTAGGTGTGCGGAATAAATCTATGGAATCTCTTCGCTGCACTTTGTCTGTTCCTTTGTTCCTGGTATTGCACACTCTACATATTCCTCGTCTACTCCTGTATGCCTTACTCCTGGCCATCTCCTGCACCGCACACTCATGGTCTACTAGTTCTTGTATTTCCGTGGACTACGCCAGGGTTTGCATTTAAAAAGGTCCGGACATTTTGTGATGCCGGCGCACGTGACCACACCATTGTTTTGTAAAGTGTTTACCCATGCCCATGCCCGCATCGGATTTGTCCACAGTCGTATGCCCAATCCATTCAGTGTAAGTACTCGCGAGTTTGCCTGGCCCATGAAGACGTCTACATTGCAGTGTAGTTCTATTGTGACGTGATAATGCTGGTGAGAACGAGCCGTAATCAGGCTCGGACCTATACCGTCCGTGATAAGCGCGTGCATGATGATGTGGCCGAGGAAAATCACGGCAAGCATTGAAACGTATCATTGGCGACCTTTGCACATAACATGGCAAGGGAGCATTCAGCGTTGCTGCTTTGTTTGCTGCATTTGCATACTTCGTGCCCTGCAATCAGAGTTCAATGTTCACCACCCCGCAGGGGCGCCGGCTTTGGCCGGTGTAGGGGACTAGCGCCCCCTCGGGTCCCAGCTCCGGTAACGGGTGGACAGCGCAAGCTGTTCCTCTCAGGGCGTAGCGAACCTGCCGGTATGTGAGCCCCGGCTCCTTGTCCCGCCCGCTCCCTCCACATTACCCGCACCCCCACATCCGGCCCTATCATCACTCTTCATCCTCGTTTTATCGGGGTGCCGTGCTCCCTCGCCCACGTCCCCGGGTTGATCGGATCCTGGTGGCTGAGGGGCGCGTCGTGCAGGTCAGTCACGGCGCGTCCCAACACTCCACTTTGGCTAGGATATCCGGGGTGTGGGGGGCCCGTGGGGCCCCACACGGGTCTAGCGGCTTGTCGCTCGCGTTGCGGTTGGGTGCTCTTTGCGGGTTTCCGCTTGGGGCGCCTGACCGCGCGCAGCGGCTTAAGGCGTCAAGGGGCGGCGGCGCTGAACCACGAGCAGGACGGGGAGGGGTCTCCCCGGTTACAACTGGCCGTGTGGGAGGCGTCGTTCGCCCCGTATATCACCGGGATAGCCCTGGCGGTGAACACCTCCCGAGGGAGTGTTGGGCCGTTCCCCAGTCCGGCTCCGTAGAGGGTGGGGGGCCCCGGTGCCGAAGCTTCACTGAAACTTGCATGGCATCTTATAATAAAAAACCACCCCACCCCCGAAAGGGAGAAGGACCATGTTCAGAATGGAAAGCAGCAGGGAATCTTCGCCATCTCCCCGAATTTCGGTTTTACAAAGTGATAAGACAAGGCTCTTGTTTCTCTCGCCGTTTCAGCAAAAGAACGCGTGTGATCAATTTGGAAATGTGGTGCAGTGCGACAAATCGCGTGATGGAGGGCTAGAGGTAGACTTTGTTAGGTTTTGTAGAGTTTGTTGGGCAGAGGCTGGTTGTGCGACGGCTGCAGCCGAATTCACGTACTGCGTTCGGGACAAGGATGGCAAACGAGAAGTTTCTGTACCTATCCGAGTGACACCATACCTGACAAAAAATGCATCCAGAGGAATAATTAACTGCTTCGACCTGCGTGACGTTAGTGAAGAAGAGATCCCTGACGAGTTGTCTGTGTTCGGCGTCACTGCTGTGCGGAGGATCTCCACTAGAAAAAGAAGAGAGCAACTGCCGACAAATAACATCATCTTGACTTTCAGTCGCCCGGATCTGCGTTCTGAAATACGCGTTGGATACGCACGTTTCAAGGTGCGCCTTTTCATCTCGAACCCCATGCGATGCTTCAGCTGCCAGCGATTTGGTCACACCAAACAGTACTGCCGCAACAGGCCTGCCTGTGGGAAATGCGCTTCCTCCGACCACACCACGGAATTTTGGGATTCAGAGAGAGCCTGTTGTGTGAATTGTGACAAAGACCAGGCTCCGCACACGACTTACGACCGCACATGCCCAGCGTACGTGAGGGAAAATAAATTATCTCCATTAAGACCACTCGCAACATCTCTTTTTGCGAGGCCAGAACATTGTACGAGGAGAGCCACCCTCGAACATCATACGCCGAAAAAGTTAAGATCTCCACCGCACGTCCGACCTCCATTGATACGATGACCGCTGCTCAGTTTGTAGCGCTCTTGAAGTCCTTTGGTCTCTCGGTTGGATCGACGAACCAGGCGCTGGACTCCAATCTGGCAGCCCCGGCTTCCCCTTCCTCGCTGGAGCGGTCGAGGGAGACTGTGCTGCCAACCTCCTCGTCCCCCGCGGGGGTTTCGCCGTCGGTGGCAGGGGACGGTGGTTGGACGGTAGTTCGGTGTGGCCGGGGTAGTCAGGCGCTGTCGGCGGCCCCCTGTCTGCCAGCCTGGCGACTAAAACAGCCTTGGCGAGCGCGTGCTCGCGAACGGCAGAGACGCTTGAGCGTCACGAGGCAGACAGGCGCGCCCGTGAGGCAAAGCGGGCACGCCTGACAGACCAGGAGCGTGCCAAGGCAGCCAACAGGCCGTCTGGAGCGGACAAGGTGACAGTTTCAATAGGGGACAGTCCCGTCGCCCCGAAAGCGTGTGGAGGCTCCCGCAGGCCCCTCCGATCCGCGGAGATACCCGCCTATGGGTCCTCCGCCACCACCGCCACCTAGGACAACGACGTCGCCGACGCCGGCCCCGTCCAGGACGGGGTGCCCGGAAAAGCGTGGTCCGCCACGGCCAATTTCGCCAACGGATGGCGGAAGTCCCCGGATCCGCCCCAGGATCCGCCCGGTCTCTTTGGGATCGGGTTCTGAAGACAGGACCAGCAGCCATCGGCTGGGCTCTAGCGCTGCTGAGTTCTTTTAAAACATAACAGTGCTTTTAAAATCCCCTCATTTAGTCGGTCCTACAGTGGAACCGTAGAGGTGTAAGGTAAAGCACCCAGGACTTGCAGACAGTTTTAAGCGCGCACCGCCCTGTAGCCGTGTGTCTCCAAGAGACCAAGTTGACGCCTGATGCGGCATTCAGCCTGAAAGAGTACACTAACTTCCGCACTGACGTGCCAACAGACACCGTTGCTTATGGTGGCGTTCTGTTGGCTGTACACCAAAGCCTACCTACACGGCGCCTGGTGTTAAGAACAGACCTGCAAGCTGTCGCAGCATCAGTGAATTTCAGCCGCCGTACCATAACTGTCTGCTCTCTCTACTTACCAATGGGGTTTCATTTCCATTTGGAGGACTACGAGAGTTAGTCTCTCAACTTCCTCCCCCTCTACTCGTTTTAGGCGATTTTAATGCACATCACGCTGCGTGGGGGTGTGCTTCCACGAACATTCGCAGGAGGCTATGTGAGGCGTTCGTGCGTGACGAAGATTTGTGTGTTTTAAATACAGGAGCAAGAACGCACTTTACATTGCCATCAGGACAATCGTCAGTGCTAGCCTTGAGCAATTGTAGTCCGCAGTTGGTACCATACTTCACCTGGGATGCTTCAGAGGACCCCCTCGGAAGTGACCATTTCCCGGTCTGGGCTCGGTACCGTGATGGTACTGTTCTCGGTACGCGACCTCAGCGTTGGAACTTCAAGAAGGCGGACTGGAGCGGATTTGGTATCCGCCTAGGGGAAGTATTTTCTAACGATTCCGACACTGCGACGCCGACCGCGGAGGAATTTACGTCTTGTGTTCTGGACACGGCAAGCGATTACATTCCGCGCACCTCCGGATGCACTCGTCGCATCCCTGTACCTTGGTGGAACGACGAGTGTCGCGACGCTATTCGCGCACGTCGGAGAGCTTTTAGGGCTTTTGACCGGCACAGTAGCACATTAAACCTCATGGCTTTCAGGCAAGCACGCGCGGCCGCACGCCGCACTATACGAGAGGCGAAATGTGCATCATGGCGCAGCTACGTCAATTCACTGAATCGCCACACGCCGACGTCATATGTATGGGGCCGCATTAAAAGAATCGCCGGACTGCATCCACCAGTTTCCCTTCCCGTACTGAGAGTGGGAAGTCAAGACATCACTCACCCAAGTGATGTCGCGGAAGTCATTGGGGAAGCCTTGTCAGACCGTTGCCGAAATGGCACCTGCGATCCACGGTTTTTGCGGTACCGGGCGCAAGGTGAAACTTCGCAAGTTAATTTTTATACGGGGGACATCCTGACGTACAACAAGCGTTTCACTATGATGGAACTTGAAGCGACCATTTCGCTCACTGCCTAGTGTAGCGGAGGGGCCCGACCTCATCCACAATGATATAGTACGGCATTTTCCTCCCCGCGTAATACGAGCACTGCTGGCACTTTTCAACCGTATATGGGAGTCAGATAACTTCCCGCCAATCTGTCGAGAGGCCATAGTAGTGCCTATTTTAAAAGCCCGGGAAAATTGGAACGAACGCCCTTGACTATCGCCCGATCGCCCCCACATCTTCGCTTTGTAAAGCTCATGGAAAGAATGGTGAATGTGCGGCTCTCGTGGACTTTAGAACGTCAAAACTTTTTCACGAATGCTCAGTGCGGATTCCGTAAAAACAGAAGCACGATTGACCACATCTTAACTCTTAATACCGCAGTGCGAGCCGGTTTTATTAGCAAACGTCATACCGGCGCCATTTTTTTGACATAGAACAAGCTTATGATACCACATGGAGACATGGAATTATGATGAAGTTACTCGATTGTGGCATCCGCCGTCACATGGGAATGTTTTTACAAAATTTTTTGACTAACAGATTCTTTCGGGTGCGTGTTGGTTCTTATCAATCCGACAGGTATCCGCAGGACAATGATGTGCCTCAGGGCAGCGTATAAAGTGCCATTCTCTTCGCAGTGATGATAAACGATATAGGGGACACGATTCCACACGGGATCAGCCGTTCTCTGTTCGTAGACGTCGTGGTCGGCGTCACTGTCCTGAAATGGAAATAAAGCTGTATGGGCAACGCGTCGCCAATGACAATACCGCGAAATTTCTCGGTTTACGATTCGGCCGACGCCTAACATACAGTGAGCACATAATAAATCTCCGTGACAAATGTTGAATATCTCTTAACATCCTAAGGTGCATGGGACGTACATCATACGGTGCTGATAGGACATTCTTACTCCTATATCGTTCCCTGATTCGTTCAAAACTTGACTACGGCTGTTTTATCTATGACGGTTCATCAGACCTGATTAAACGTACGTTGAATACGGTGCATCACGCCGCACTACGTATCGCCACAGGGGCTTTTCGGACATCGCCCATAGATAGTCTTCTGGTGGAGGCTCACGAGTCCCCACTAGCATTGCGAGGCAGATGCTGGGACTGCGCTATACGTGCAAGCTGGCGCAGTTCCCAGATCATCCCACCTACAAAGCAGTGTTTTCGGGTAGTTAACGAAGGCTTTTCCTACGTCAACGGTCACCAAAAACTTTTCCCTTTTGTGTACGAATGAGAGAACTTTAAGACGCGAGCGGCCTCAACCTACGACGTGTCATCAGACCTAAACCCACGAAGACTGGTCCTTGGGAGCTAGCGTCACCAAGAGTGGATGTTTCTCTATCAAACATGTAAAAGCAACGCGTCCTCATGACGGAACTTAAAGGCGCAGCATTAGAGCACATAGCCTCCTTTGACGGGTACATGATGTCTTATACAGATGGTTCGAAGACGGATGCAGGTGTAGGGTGCGCTTTTGTGTGCGGATCCACAACACGGTCATTCACACTGCCTTCACACGCGTCGGTCTACACTTCCGAGCCTACAGCCATCAGCCAAGCTCCCCCCTCGTGAGGCACTACCTTTCCGTGGTGGGGGGGGGGGGGGGATTGCGTGCCCCAATGATCCTGCGGGCGGTTGGGGAGGCTTGTAAAGCGCCCCTTCCGGCCAAAGAGGAAGGACCGGACGAAACGTGCCTCCCGCAAAGGCTCTGACTCGTTCAGAGTAGAGATTAGCAACCCCTCGGCCCCAGCTTTTCAGTCTTATCTGGGTCTTGCCGTACCCACTTGGATCCGCAGGTAGCGATGAAGGGATCCTGGTCACTGAGGGAGTTGCCCTGCGGGTCAGTCGGGACAGCTTACCAACACGTGGCTTTGGCCCGAATTTGTGATCCTGCGGATGCCTCGCGAAGTCTCCACACGAGGAAATCGGCTGGTCAGGCGTCGTGTTTTCATGACACTGGCTTGGAGGCAAGCAGGTCATGTGAGGGGTGCTGAGGGGGGAGCTGCCGGGTGCAGTGTCTGCCTCCTGACATCATTAAGGGGCCGTACCTCGGTTTGTCACCAGGGTGCCTGGTTAGCACCTGCGAACCGAGGCACTGGCGCCCGCAGACACGTGCCCGGTGGCTCTCGCGGCAACTCTTTTGGCACACTGGCCTGCGTATAGCGTGCTGGTAGCCCTGGCGGCTCCTCTCTTAGAAGTGGACCGTCCCCGTGTTGGGCTCCGTGGTGGGCGGGGAATCAGCGCGCCGAATATAAACACATACTTATGGACACTTTATCATCAACCAGCCCCCAAACCCCGACCGTCGTCCACTACCCCAGTTTCTGGTCGTAAGATCCGCCAAAGTAGATGACCAAGGAAGGACAGTACCGCTCTGACTAAACCCATTTCAGCGCCAGCAAGCATTTTCCAAGATCGTGACGCCCAAGGATGTCTTTTTGTATGCGGACGGAGGCATAGAAGTACATCTAACAGACGAACGCGAGATCCAGCGCATGCTTAAAACGACCACACTTATGTACAAAGTACGAGGACAGGGAGAGGTTAGGGTGCCCGCATCGGTGCACCCTCACCCCTCTAAAAACTACTCCAAGGGTGTGATTACTTGCCGGGACCTTCGCGGTGTGAGTGATGAGAATGTTGCTGAGGGCTTGTGTGGGGAAGGGGTGACGGCAGTGAGACGTATCAAGAGGAGAGAGAGAGGAGAGCTGACTGATACTGATTCAATTATTCTGACGTTTTGCTCTGCGAGAGTGCCAGATAGGGTCCGCGTGGGATATCAGTCGGTTCCTGTTAGGGTATATGTACCCGATCCAGTCCGATGCTACCGATGCCAGACGTATGGTCACTTCACGGACAAGTGCTGGAAAGAAGTTAGCTGCGGAAGGTGTGCGGAAATAGGTCACCAACACTCTGGGTGTAAATCTGAAACCGTGAAATGCGTCAACTGTGGTCAGGGTCACGTGGCGTCATATCGCAGCTGTCAGTCCTTCTCGTCAGCGAAAGCTGTCCTGAACATCAAAGTGAAGGAAGGAGTCTCGTTTCGGGAGGCCCAACGCCGACACAACGATGCGACCACCACAAGGACATACAAGGACGCCCTTACCAATCCGGCAAGAAATTTAGCCCAAGTAACACCCGCAGCCAACGAGGTACTGAAACTGAGTGGACTTGATAATTTCAAAGGCATGACTGTAGGCGAGTTTGTACAGCTGATACTAAGCACACTTGTATCAACTGGCTCTGCTGTTCCGTCGTACCGGAAGTCGGATCCTCCGGAAAAGAATCCACCTGCGGCATTGGCCGCCGCTAGAGAAGCTCAGCCTATGGGGCTGGAACCCCCTGGTGGAGCTGCCAGAGAGTCCGGGGCTGGGTCGCGACCCGGGAACGAGGGATGGACCACGGTCCAGCGAGGTCGTGGACTTCGCCCCCAATCATCGCACCCCGGCCCAGCCCGTGCTGAAGACACGCCCTCCCGGGCTCCACCTCCCCCTCCATCCATACCAGCTACGACGGGATCTGTCGTCGCTGGCACAGGGGCGCCACGAGAGCTGCCCCCGTTGGCTTCCCAGCTAGTGGCCCTGCCGGGAGCGCTAGTCCCCCCAGCTCACGGGAGCCGGAGAAGGTTGGGCATCCCCCAGTCGTCGCCCCCTCCCGGAGCCGCCCCTCTGAAACTGTTGTTCGTCCGGGTTCTCTGGACCTTGGCCCTGCAGGGCGCGCCGCCAGGTCGGCGTCTGCACAGCGGACGGGGGGCCGGCTCCCGCTGTCGACTCCGCCCCACTCACCGGGAGGGTCAATGGGTCCGCCTCCCATTCCTCCACCTGGGGACGGGGTTTCGGGTCGGCCTACCCTGCAGTCCCCGGTGGCAGGTCGTGCAACAAAGCGTGCCCCTCCTTGGCCGACGTCGGCTACGGAGGGTGGAAGTCCCAAAGCTCGGCCAAGGGTCCTGCTTACCTCCACTGAAGTAGAGCGTCGCCAGGGAGATTTGCTTAGTGCAAAACCCTAGGTGAACGCTTAAAGCAGATGTAAGCTGTACCGATGGATCTTAACCGTACACCCCACATACAAGCATACCTAGCATGCCAGTGACGCTTTTACAATGGAACATGCGTGGCTTGAGGGCCAACATGTCGGACCTACACACACTCTTATCTTATCGTAACCCGGTTGTGGCATGCTTACAAGAAACAAAGGTATCTGATGACACCCACATTAACGTCAAATGTTACAGCATCTTTCGGAAAGACGTGAGAACTGGCCCGATCGCCCATGGTGGGGTGGCGGTTTTAGTTCATCACAGTATACCGTGCTCTCCTGTAAGTCTTGACACTGACCTTCAAGCTTTTGCTGTCGTCGTCGACCTTGGGTCGCTGAGGCTGACTGTCTGTTCTATCTACCTCCCTCCTGCTGAGGAAGTACCGAATTCGACACTACAGTCCATCTTCGATCAGCTTCCATCGCCGTTCTTGTTGCTAGGTGACTTCAACTCCCATAGCCCTTTGTGGGGCTGCAGTCACACAAGCCGCCGAGGCCGACATCTTGAGCGTTTGCTGAATACAAATAATCTTTGTGTTGTTAACACCGGCCGGCATACCCATATATCTCTGCCGTCCAGCACTACTTCAGCGATAGATCTTTCTATCTGCTCCTCGTCCCTTTTCTGTCGGTTGTCTTGGTTCGTTGAGAGCACTACATATGGGAGCGACCATTTCCCGATATGGCTTGGGATGAATGCTGGACACCCAGGCAGGAGGCCTTCCTGCTGGAACCTTCGACGTGCTAACTGGCAAAAGTTTACTGACAAGTGCCATATTAGGGTGCAGCCGACCGAGGACGACAATGCAACGTCTCTTGCACAACAAGTGACATCCACAATTGTCGACACTGCAAGGTCTTGCATTCCCTTGACATCACCTGAGCCGCGCAGGATCCCTGTTCCCTGGTGGTCAGAGGACTGCAAGGCGGCAATTCTTAAGCGGAAGCGGGCGTTCAGGGTTTTTAAGCGTTCTGCAACGACCAACAATCTCATCGCTTTTAAAAAGGCCAGAGCATTTGCGAAACGCACAATACGTGAGGCAAAGCGTACATCATGGAGGGAATATGTAAATGGTTTAAATCGTCACACCCCACTGAGTGCAGTGTGGCAGCGAGTTAGTCGCATTTCCGGTAGCAGCGTCTCCACCGCAGCTCCGGTGTTGAAAGTGGCGGGAGTCACGATATTGAACACACAGGAAGTTTCCAACAAAATAGGTCTCGCATTTGCAGAAAGGTGCCGACATGGAACAGGCGACCCACGCTTTATTCGTTACAAGGAACAAAGTGAGAAGACGGCAATCAATTTTAGAATTCCTGACTCAGAGATTTATGAGTACAACCAACCATTCACTGTCATGGAGCTCTGCACTGCTCTTAAGAGAGCTAAGAGTGTGTCGCCTGGATTGGATAAAGTCCACAATGATATGCTGAATCACCTAAAGAAGGAGCCCCTCCATGCCATACTCTCACTTTTCAACTACATATGGTTGCAAGATGACTTCCCGGAGTCGTGGCGGGAGGCCATTATAGTCCCGATACAGAAGCCCGGAAAGGATGGCTCCGACCCACTGCACTACCGCCCAATTTCGCTGACTTCATCCCTATGCAAAGTGCTAGAGAGGATGGTGAATGATCGTCTCATGTGGTGCCTTGAAGCCCACGATTGTCTTTCCAAAGTGCAATGCGGGTTTCGGAAGAACCGATGCACTGTTGACCCCTTAACGATCTTAGACACAGCTATACGACATTCTTTTAAACAAAGACGCCACACGAGGCAGTCTTCTTTGACATTGAGCGGGCTTATGATACCACCTGGCGCCATGGCATTCTAAGCAAGGTACACAAGTGTGGACTCCGAGGTCACATGGCACTCTTCACTGAAAGCTTTTTACGTCGTCGATTCTTCCGCGTCCGAGTGGGTGGCATGCTATCTGATCGCTATGAACAAGAGAATGGTGTTCCTCAAGGGAGCGTCCTTAGCGTAACCCTGTTTGCGCTGATGATCGATGATATCGCCGACTGTTTGCCACCTACCACCAGTCGGTCACTGTTTGCGGACGACTTTGCCATCTGGTGTGCGGCATCCACAACGACGTCTGCTGAGAGGCAGCTTCAGTTATGCCTGATCGGACTAACTGAGTGAAGCCTTAAGAATGGCTTCAAATGTTCGACCACCAAGACTAAGTGCATGCACTTCTGCTCACGGATTAGAGGCTGTAGAGACCCGGAGTTGCGACTGTATAATGCCACTATCCCCGTTTGTAACGACATTTGTTTTCTGGGCCTCACGTTTGACCGTCGGCTTACGTTTAATCAACACTTTAAGATGGTTAAGACTAAGTGTCTCAAGCGCATGAACCTCATGAAAGTAATGTGTCGCATAACCTTTGGAGCCGATAGAAGCACCCTGTTGAACCTGTATAGGACCCTAATTCGATCAGTCATCGATTATGCTAGTCCTGTGTACGATAGTGCTCCTACATCTTCAAAGCAGGTTTTGGACACAATCCACCATACTTTTCGTACAACCCGAACAAGAAACTTGCTGGTGGAAGCCAATGAACCGCCCCTGCCTCTTAGGAGACAACGACTTACTTTGAATTGCGCTCTAAAGGTTTCACAATTTCCGGATCACCCAGCCTTTAAGCTCATCTTCTCTCAGACGTTAATCCGTTCTTTCTTGAGGGGGCGGGCCACGTCATCGCGGCCGATATGCCTGCGCGTCCGGGACTGGCTAGACGAGTCGCTTATTACGCTGGATGACATTGCCCCGCACGCTCTTCGGGACCCAGCTCCGTGGAGACGTCTGAGTATTAAGTATGATTTGGAACTCTGTCGGTATGTTAAAAATGGCACTTCACCACGAGAGTTCCTCACGTATTCGTTGGAACAGATCTCACAATACGTGAACTCATTACAAATATTTACCGATGGGTCCAAGGGCTCAACAGGAACGGGTTGCGCATCTGTTAGCGGTGGCCATACCGTAGGTTTATGCCTCCCGCAGCACCTGTCAGTTTTTTCCTCAGAACTGTTTGCTATTTTAGCAGCGCTTCAGTACGTTGCTTGTCGTCCTGAAAGGGATGTAGTCATTTTGACCGACTCACGTAGTGCACTTTTATCATTAGACCCGACGGCCATGTCACATGACCACTCATTTTTGACGCGCTCAATTTGGGAGGAACTGGAATGTCTGGACAGCACTCCCTGCCGTATCACATTTATGTGGATCCCCAGCCACATATGAATAATGGGAAATGAAAAAGCCGACGCCGCACGAAAGCTGCGGCGTGTGAGAGAAACCCAATACCAGTTTATGTACCCGTTCGAGATCTGAAGACAGTCATATCCAAATACGTCCGCAATACGTGGCAGCACATGTTCGACCAACATGCTCACGCTTTCAGGGAAATCAAGCGCCAACTGGGTGATTGGGAATCCTACCATCGCCGAAGCCGCTTCCAGGAAGTCGCCCTTTGTAGGCTTCGGTTGGGTCATACATATGCAACACACTCGTTTTACTTGACGCGTAGGGATGTGCCACGGTGTGATAGACGCGGGGACCGGTTGTCTGTTGAACATGTGCTCGTCTCATGCCGGCGCCTTGAGACGGAGAGGCGACGATTTTTTCCTCCAGCGCCCCTTCATCGGTTACTCGGTCGAGACCCCTGTGGCGATCTTGGGTATATACTCGCATTTTTAGCACACATTGACTTTGGCGTTATTTTCACTCACCCCTCAGTGTAAGTGCGCCAGTGATACTACCTGTTATTAGTTGACAACATACTTATCGCGTCGTTGCAGAGGTAGATAACCGTCATCGAGTGAGCGCAAAATGGCCCTGATGCCGACGCGCCCTTAAAAACCAAATCACCACCACCACCACCATCAGCCAAGCTCTCTGTTTTATGGAAGTGGACGACAGCAATCTGCACTTGATTCTTTCCGACTCCTTGAACAGTCTCCTGGCTGTTGGCGGCTTTTCCTCCTCCATTGGTCCAGGACATTCAATTGCGTCTTAGCTCACTGGATCGAGCAGGAAAAACGATCGCACTATGCTGGATCCCAAGTCACGTGGCGATATGCGGAAATGATCTTGCTGGTGCGGCAACAAAGCGCGCTACGACAGGGACACGCATTCCTATAACACCACTACCAGCTCAAGACATGTACCCTGCAGTGTCGTCGGTTATGCAGAAGCGATGGCAGTTCCACTGGAACTCGGTGAGCGCTTACAAGCCGCAGTCCGTGAAACCCCGTATTGGACTATGGCAGTCGTGTTTTCGGGACAATCGGAGGGAAGAAGTTGCTCTTTGCCGGTTACGCATAGGCCACGCGTTTGCTACGCACCGTCACCTGCTATTGGCTGGCGACAGACCATGCTGCAGTCGATGCTCTGACCTGCTAACCGTGCATCACGTACTGGTCACTTGCCGTCACCTTACTGCAACGAGAGCGCAGTTTTTTGGTCACTACGTCCAGAGCCGCACGCTATGTGACTTTTTAGGGGATTCCGCGCACGCTGTTGAGTTTGGTAAAGTGCTCCAGTTTCTTCGCACGATAGATTTCCCAGGAATCTCTTCATCATGATGGTAGGTCTAACCATCAAAGTTTTATAGGGTGGCTTGATTGATGCACTTGCCTGATTGGCGGCTCTGCATAAATTGATGGTTATGGGCGCTGCACGACCTACAGCAGTCGATGTGCCCTAAAACCCGAAATCATCATCATCATCATCGCGGCTCCGCATAAATTGATAGTCACGGGCGCTGTATGACCTACAGCAGTCGATGCGCCCTAAAACCCGAAATAATCACCATCATCATCATCATCATTGTTCACCACGCCACCCCACAGCGCATATTATGTTAGCCATTCACTAAACTCTGCCTCATTTCCGGACAAACGGGTACCAGCGTCTTGGACGAGCAGCCCACCTGTACAAACAGCCAGTGTCGTCATGGCATTGATTACATGCGGCTAGCTGGTCACCATTGCCGCTATTTAAGGTTTGGGCATCAGATGGCGTGTCGCTGTTGGACTCCGAGCAGTTCGCACGACAGTGGCCTGGGCATTCTCGCGGTGTAGGCACAAGGGGCGCTTTGTCGAGAACAACACGTGAAGAAACGAAAGACTGTACTCTGGTGAGATGTAAAAACCAGTTAAGACTAAGACCAGTTAACCCAGCACTTCTGCTATCTCGAGCCTGGACAAAGAAAACCCTTTGGCGTCTGCACGAAGAAAGAGTAGCTTGTGACGCACCGCGATGCGATGTCTGAAGCTGCTCCTCCTGTTCCCGTTGTCACTGGCCGATCTCTTCAGAGGCGGGCCAGGGATCTTCAGTGGGGAGGAGCCAGTGCTGGCCACCTGGACCCTCTCCCAGCTCCAGTGCGCCATGCTCTGCCAGCGGTCGGGTCAGTGTTCGGCCCTCGCCTGGGGCCCACAGCGTGCCTGCAGTCTATACGCCGACCTTGACCTGCCTAATCCAGTGACCGCCATAGACAGCTACAGCTACAAACGGCAGCAGCAGGCGGTCTCCTGTCCTGACGGATGGCATCAGCACAGTGGCCATTGCTTCTATCTGTTATCATACGAGGGACCTACATCGATGAGTGTTACTGAGTATCTCTGCAACCTAGAGAATGGAACCTTGGCCACTATTCGTGACCAGAGTGACATTGAATTCTTCGCTGAAAAGGCTACACTGCTCCCGATCCAGACCTCGCAGTTCTGGATCGGCCAGCGTCTTAACCAGACATCTGGCTCCTGGCAAAACAGCGGCGGTTCTATGTCTGCCATGCAGCCCGCCGGTCTTCCAGATGGCGGGGAAGAGTGCGCTGTTCTCAACGTGGAGTTCTCTAGGCTGGACAGCGCGAATTGCGCGGATGGCAAATACGGTATGCTTTGCAGCAGCATCAGAGGCTAATTTGAATGACGTCACTACAACTATGACAGTCTCCGCTTAACGACGACGGTGATAACGCACGACGACGGCTTTAAGTTGAAAATAAGGCATTTGAAGACCAATCAGTAAAATATCTGCGCTTGTTCTTACGCAAAGGTAACAGATTTGCAAGGGATTTTGCCGTTAGTTTTCTCTTAGAGAATCTTCGAATTGATTCGGACAGGCAGAGCAAACACCGACCAAAATCAGTTAAATTGTGATGAGAAGGAGCACATTTCATGTATGGCCTTTTCCACTTTCAGCACCTTCAGGTTAACAGTGTTCGCTGTCCGTCAACAAAGTCTAGACAGAAATAAACACCCACGGCTCAATTGTGAGACCTTTGACTTAAACCATTTCAATATGCTCCTGTATGCTTTCCTGTGGTGTTGCCCAGCCCTCTTCTGTTAAGTGCACCATCATCGTAAGCAAAGTTGATTTCTGTAGCTAATAACATATTTGGCATCTCAGGCCACTTAGGTCGTACCTCGGCTGCTGCTGAGGACGCCAGAGGTCTCGGCCTTAAATGACCATAACACTGCCCTTGTGAACACTTACATGCTAGCGTTCATAACATAGAGAGTTTGAGAGCAAGGCTCCGACGCCGACCAAGTCCTGATCCCTAAAAATCGCGAGGGAAAATCACAAACAATTTCTGGGTAATTTGAGAGTCATAATGCACACTGCTAAATATGCCAGTTTTGGGAACGTCCAAACTCATGTCACCTGGGATACAGGCACAAGGGGATCGATTTGTTTCGCTTGAGAATCTGGCTCAGACTCTGATGCGCCAACAAAATCGCGGACTAAGGCTTGTACTCAATTTAAAACCTATATGAATAGATACTGGACTCGTATCCAAAGGTTCTGTTGACCTGGGACTTATATTCACAATCAGGCATTCGACTAGCTTAGCTACAAAAGGCAGTGCGCTGGCTTTGGTCCGTTGAGGTGGGGGGGGGGGGGGGGAGCAGTTTAGTAGAGCTTGGTTTAGTTTGACTAGCTTGAATATGAACAAGCTTTTGGCTGCGTTATGAATGATTTAGCATCGGTCGCTGGCAGTGCGACGTGTCTGCAAACCATTAGACATCCTCATCCATTCCTGGAAACCTGTTTCCCGATTTGGCTTCACCTCTTGCGATACCATAAGAAACTAAAGCTGTCATGACATGTTGACAACCATGGACTACAACGTTTGTGGCTGGGACTCAAACTTGGACTCCTTTCACTTGTGTCTGAAACCTTGAACTCAGGCTTGGAGTCATGCAAATTAAAATGGAACGGACTCTGATCGCTCTTAAGTACCACTTATGTAAAATCGGGGCCATGTTTATGCATGACGAAGATTATGAATATGGAATGCACTTTGAAAACGCCATGACTCAGAGCCGAACCACGGCATAACTTTGGAGTTGGAGCCATGCTTGCTTGGCCACAGCACGAGTGGTGTTCAAAGCATGGAGGCTCCAGGTGGCAAAACAAATGACAAGTAACGCGATATACGAAAGAACCGCAGTATCGACATATCAGCACAGAAACCGAACAAACCACCGAGGATCGTAGCGCTTGAAACCTAATGAAATGATCGTTGACATACGTTCATACGCATTACGGCTATCCACATATTGCGAGTCACAGCAAGCTCAAAATCGCTGTGGGGTCGGTTTCGGGGCGGTGTAGGGTAGGGCTTGAGGTGGTTGGGCTAAACTGAGGTCAGTTTAGTTTGGCTAGCTCGAGTATGAACAAGCTTTGGCTGCGTTATGGATGATTTAGGCTGGCGACAGCTGACAGTTCGCGAGCCAAGACGCGATATCAGCAGGTTAGGTGCGGACACAGGGCTCGACCAAGATCTTGGGCCGTACCCCAACCAGGGTGCCCGACTCGTGGCTGACGGCCACACCGTGCTCCCGGTGAATCAAGAAGTTGTAAGCGTCAATCATGAATGAGGAAACAAAGGAACATGGATAGATGTGTACGGTTCGGGATTTCGAAACAATGTCAACGCTGTTCGAAAGCACTTTGTCCTTTCATATCGCTGTGTTACTGCTCCCATGATGTTCATCTCCTCATCATCGAAATCTATCTAGCTCTAACAAGCACCCAAGTTGGTGAAATACTCCACGCACCCAGCCCGCTGAGCCTATCCACATTTCCGTCTTCAATACCTCTGTCGGCAATCGGTGGAACTTCTGTTTACCAGCCTGTCCGCCACAGCTGCGGCGGCACTGCTGCTGTGGGAAGATATTGGTGTGCTGGCAACGGTGAAACTCCTGTTCACCAGCCTGTCCGCCACAGCTGCGGCGGCATTGCTGGTGTGGGCGGATGTTGGCGTGCTGGCGACAGTGGAACTTCTGTTCACCAGCCCGTCCGCCACAGCTGTCGTGACATTGCTGCTGTGGGAGAATATTGGTGTACTGGCGACGGTGAAACTCCTGTTCACCAGCCTATCCGCCACAACTGCGGTGGCACTGCTGCTGTGGGAGGATGTTGGCGTGTTGGTGATGATGCGCTCGCGGTTCCACCTCTAGAGATTGCCGCTGCAACTGCACGGCTGTCGCCGTGGGCTTCAGCTGGCAGTCGGGCTCGTCTGGCGGCGGATAGAGGTCATATACCGTGACCTGTATCGCGCCCAGAAGCGCTTCGTGCTGGTCATGGTGCGCTAAAACGAGCTCAGAGGCTACGTTCTGGGTCACCACTTCGTGCAGATCCGCCTCCTCGAGGTGGGTGGTGGCGAAATGCGCGCGCTTGGAACGCTGCGAGGCCTGGTGCACGTGACCTGTCTCTCTTACCTCCATTTGGTAGTGCGTATGTCTTCACATTGCAGCTAGTTCCAACCTATCATGCCTTCTATAAACAGGTAAAATACACCCTTGGCTATTACTGTGCTATGTCGTGTCTTCAAACATTCCCGCGAGGCGGGGATTGCAGCGTTCCATTGGCGACCTATGCACGCTACATGGCAATGAAGCATCGACCGTTGCTGCTTTGTTTGCTGCATTTGCACGCTTCGTGCCTCATGATCAGAGTTCACGGTCCACCACACCACCCCTCAGCGCAAATTATGATAGCCATTCACTAAAATTTGCCTCATTTCCGAACAAACGGGTACCTAAGTCTCTGACGGGCAGCCCACGTGTACAAACAACCAGCGTCGTCATAACATTGTCAGGCCACCATTGCCACTATTTAAGGCTTGGGCATCAGATGGCGTGTCGCAGTTGGACTCCGAGCAGTTTGCGCGATATTTGCCTGGGCATTCTCGCGCTGTAGGCACAAGGGGTGTTGTGTCGCGTACAACACGTGAAGCAACGGAAGACCGTACTTTGGCGAGATGCAGTAAAGACCAGCCAAGATTGCCGCATCCTAGCATTTCCACTATCTCGAGCTTGGACGAAGAAAACCTTGTGAGGCCTACACAAAGAAAGAGTAGCTCGTTACGCACCGCGATGCCGTGGGTGAAGCTGCTCCTGCTGCTCCCGTTGTCGCTGGCCGATCTCTTCAGAGGCGGGCCGGGGATCTTCAGCGGGGAGGAGCCGATACTGACCACCTGGACCCTCTCCCAGCTCCAGTGCTTACTGCTTTGCCAGCGGTCGGGTCAGTGTTCGGCCCTCACCTGGGGCCCACAGCGTGCCTGCAGTCTGTACGCTGATCACGACCTGCCTAACCCAGGGACCTCCATAGACAGCTACAGCTACAAACGGCAACAGCAGGCGGCCTCCTGCTCTGACAGATGGCATCAGCACAGGGGACATTGCTTCTACCTGTTATCATACGTGGGGCCTACGTCGATGAGTATTACCAAGTATCTCTGCGATCTGAAAAATGGAACCCTGGCCAATATTCGTGACCAGAGCGACATTCAGTTCCTCGCTGAAAAGGCCACTCTTCTCCGGATCCAGACATCGCAGCTCTGGATCGGGCAGCGTTTTAACCAAACGTCTGGCTCCTGGCAAAACAGCGACGGTTCTATGTCTACCATCCAGCCCGCCGGTCTTCCAGAAGGCGGGGAAGAATGCGCTGTTCTCAACGTCGAGTTATCAAGGCTGGATAGCAAGAACTGCACGGATGCCAAGTACGGTGCGATTTGCAGCAATGTCAGTGGCTGATTGAAATGACGTCACTACGAGTGTGACAGCGCCCGCTTATCTTTGGCGGCGACCACGCATGCGAATACGCTAATTTGGAAATAAAGTATTCGGTGACAGATGAGTAAGATATCGGCGCCCCTGCCCTTACGAAGAAGTTGACATGCTTGTAAAATGTTTCACCGCTAGAGCTTTCTCAGAAAAAATTTGAATTAATTCAGACAGTCAATGCAAGCACCGACAAAGTGGCGCTACATCGTGATAAGAAGATTCACATTTCACTTATTGCTGTCTTTTTTATTTTCAACATCTTAAGGTTGACGGTGTCCGCTGTCCATCAACAAAGTCCAGACAGAAGTGACCACCATCATGTCACAGCTCACTTGCGAGATATTTGACTCAAGCCGTTCAACATGCTCTTATACACTCCCCTGTGGTGTTCCTTTACCTTCTTCTGTCAGGCGCACCATCATCGCAAACAAAGCAGATCTTTCTTGCCACCAACACATGTAGCATGTCAGGCCACTTAGGTCTCACACTCCCGGCTACTCCTGCTGAGGACGCCAGACAATCTCCATCGCAGCGGTTAGAAAAGGCTCAGAGTCTAGATCTCTGAAAGTTTTTTTGTTGTTGCCGACGAAGTTTAAGGCGCATAAATTTTCGACTGTGGCTACAACCCCTGATAAGAGTCACATGATGCTATGCTGGCTCGTTTAAGCACGATACAATTTTCATGTTCCAGTGATGTACAATCTAGCACCTATGCTAACATAGGTCGAGAGTGCGGGTGGACGTGTAAACAGTAGCCATTTTCGCTCGTATTCCATCATCTGCTATTGGTAATGCAATAAAAACTGACAATAACATTACCGCTACCTTACGCGGTGTTCGCTGCTGGTGTTCGCCGTGGGTAGCCTGCGGCGCAGCTGGATCATCGGCGACGACGTTGGTACGACTACGGCGACGACGACTGTAACAGGCGGCGTTGACCTCCGGTCGGTTATGCTAAGGCAGCTGGAAGCACGGGAGTCGGTGACACAGTAATGGCTGATAAAGGTCGTCGTGCGACGTTGCGCTGGAGATGAACAGAATCAGAAGGTCGCTGGTCATGCTGCTCTCCCGGAACGCCCACTGGTCAGCTTTCGGAACGCATGAGGTCACAGCACGGTTTGGTAGACGCGACCGGTGTGTCTGGCTCACCCCGAACGGATCAACCCTGCACTCTCGGCTGTGAGCTACCGTGGTCAGCAGCTTTGCACTTGGGTGCTGCCTACAGTTGAAAATGCACTAATTCCCTCCAGGGTATGGTTTCAACGCCCATCAGGGCATTCCATGACATCTGATGATCATGACCTTGGGCACTTCCTCCGTACGACCTTCATACGCGGCGCTCACGTACATACACATGGTGTATCAGTAACCCCACGGCCCCTTCCATTTCTACCGTCACGCGTGGTCTCGTGGCTAGCCGCCGGGCGGTCTTGGCGCGGTCAGGGAGAGATTAGTGTGAGTAGAGTGAGCTGAACCGCGCCGTTCGATCCGCCGTCCGCAGCGAACGGCGTAATAAGATCCAAAGGGAGAACAACGGGCCAGATTCAGGTAAAGTGTGGCGGTGCATGAAGATGGCGGCAGCTGGGAAGGCGATGGACAGTCGATGCAACCAGACGTGACAGCTGATCAGCTGAAGTAGTTTTTTTGCTCGTGAGATGCTCGGACGCACAGTCTCTAGCATGCGGAACTCAGCGGCCTGTGGTTCAGATGACCTGTTCGTCCGCATGCTGAAAGCCGCTTTCCCCAGCTATTGGTGATGTCATCCTTCACACTGTCAACTCCTGCCTTGCCCATTCAGATGTCCCCGGCGACTGGAAATATTCCCTGGTCCATCGCATTTTCGCGGCCGATAGCCCATCTGACCCATCCAATTTCCGTCCGATATCCTCGTTCACGTCATCACCAAAGTGACCGAGCGAGTCACTTTCACATCACCACGTGTCCGAGCTTATTCGCCGGTGTCTGGGCGTGCCGGTCCCATGCGTGGCACTGCCTTCCAGATGGCGTCATCAAAACTTTGGTGACAGCATTGGTGCTCGCGCAGGTCAGATGTTGTCTTGCGGCTCGCGGCGATAGCGCACAGAAACACTTTGATAGAATCAAAAAGATCCTCCGAACTTTGGTGGCAGAGAGATTTTTGGCCGAAGTAGATTTGACCATGTGTTTGACCCGCGGGAGGCGCTTGTTTGGATGTCACCCCGACACATGGCTGAGATTCAAACGGTCTCCCTGGCTCGTAAGGTAATGCTGCACGCCGAGCCTGAACGTGCCCGACCCACCCGACAGGACAGACTCGTACACCTCCCTAGGGCAAGAACCGAGGCCGGTAGGAGACGTTTTTGATGCCACGCGCCAGCATTGTATAATGCACCGCCAGCCGACATCACAAAGCTAACGCAGCAGCGTTTCGTACGCACGGCGAGAGCGCAACGCTATGAGCGCTGATAGCATTGGTAGCTGGTGAATGAGTGTCTGCGTAATACATCTTTTATTTTTCTTGCATTTTCTTATCTCCTGTACTTTTAATACGGGGCTGTAATAGCAACACTCCATTGTCGATGCCATACGGGACGTTATACCTACATACTCACATTACATTGCACGGCACATTGTAAAAGGCATATGAACTCTGCCATGATGGGCGGTTATGATGGTCTGACCTATAACGTGGCCCTGGCTTTAAATGACCATAACACTACGCCTGTGAAAATTTACATGCCGGCGTTCATGACGTAGCGCATTTGGGAACAAGGCTCAGATATTTTCCATCATCTGACCTGATCTGACGCCGACCAGATCCTGATCGCCGAAAGTCGTCAGGGAAAGTCGTAAACGTTAGAGGCGTGGATGAAAACACCTTAATACTTAAATAACTGCCGGAAAAATGCATGGAAAAATGGTAAACTGCTTGGTGGTGCACCAGTTTTCCATATTTTCCGGCGCGAAACTTCGAGAACTGAGTCACACACCAGTGACTTGACATTGTAGAAGCCTAACGCTTGGAGGTCAGGTCGTTTAATACACAAACCATTTTTGGTTATGAGTTATGATACACAAAATTGTACAGTACCAACAATGTCTAAGCGGGTATTTCTGTGCTAATTTGTTTTCATAAACACATGACCACAGCTAATGCAGCGTGACTGTTGTTTGCGTGAGGCAGATATGAAGCAAAAATGAGCGCGTGGTTATCTATTTCACAGTCACTCAAAGCAACAACCAACTTCTATGAATTTATTAGCTTTAAAAAAGCAGAGAAAGGTAACCACATAAGACAGCAGGTAACACGGAACCACAGAAAATAACCGTTCATGATGTCGGCGGATTCATTGACTCGACATTCTGGATTAGAGACTAACAACTTCCAAGAATTACTCTGTAAGAAACCCATACCGCACATTGAAACCCACCCCAGCTATTTGCATGTCTTGTTGATTGTTTCACCGCCAAAACAAGGACGCTCAAGGCCGCCAGGGCTCCCTAAAAAGGTGTTGTAAAGTGAGAACAACTCATATCTTCTGCTTTTTAACGTTGATGAACACGTCCCTTAGCATGACTAAACAAGGCTTACTAACATACCGCTGTATGTGGTGAGCAGGCCGGATGAACTACGGAATATGGCTTGAATGCGAATGACACGATTTCTCTTCCTTCACGCACGGAGTCGGCCACACGTGCCAAGAGTTGCCGGGCTTGCAGTGAACCTCGGGGAACGCAGGGCAGACACCTGGCACAATGGTCTAAAAGGGAATTGGACACCAGTGGTGCTTTGTCTTCAGATGGTGCCGGGGTTTCATGCGCGTGGTCGTTGGGAGCAGCACGAGACCCCAGTGGTGCAGGTGGATAGAGACCCCAGTGGTGGATCTCCTCCCAGGATGTCTGATGGTGCCGCGGGATGTTCCGGAACAGGTGAGATCTGGTGCAGCCGGAATGACAAACGCCCTGCTCCTGCGGCGCGTTCCTGTCGTTGAAGCCACTGGGTGTGCCTTCAGTCATGGTCGTAGGTGAGCATCGTCCCTGGATGGGTTCACTGCTTGCGTCCGTCGCTTTTAAGGAGCGATGGTTCGCCGTTTCGCAGAGGGGGCAACTCGCGCACCCCAGTGATGTCAGTAGTGCGCAGCCTTCTGTGTCTGTTTCGCGTAAATGCCGCGTGGGAGTAGTTCGTCGACTACTCGCAGCTTGAGCTGGGCTTGCAGGAGAGGTAGGTGGGTATCGCATCCTATCCTATATATCGTATCCTATCCTATATATCCTCTTGAACGCTAGTGACATCGGCGACTCTGTATGCCTGGCGCCGGTCGGGGAACGTGACGAGGCGCGGCAGTCGAACAGGCCTGTCACAGGGCCATCTAGTTCCAGAAAAGTCTCGGCCGTTTTGTACGGTCCATTCAGTTAAGCAGGGCGGGAGGGGGGGGGGGGGGGGGCGTTCATAATATCCACGGTTACTAGTGATCGCAGTTCATAACGCCGGGATTTGCGAACCAAGACAGTTTTCTTCAATTTTTTGGCAATCTGGTGTTGACGTTGATGGCATGTTTTTGACTTCTGCCGATCTGCTGTGATTGACGACAAGCGCTGGTGTCGCGATACTCGAAGGACATGCTTAGTGATCGAAAAATTTCACCTGCACATGACCGCAGTTTCACTTGGCGGAGGCTGTTTACTGTGTTTTTAGGGTGCTGCATGCGGTGTTCAAAGCCTAACACGATTTACGTGAGTACCGTGATTCCGTCGAGAAAAGTTGCAAAAACTTTGTGTCTAATCTCACAAAACGTAGGTTTCAATACTACCGCGAAAGTTAGACGACAGTACAGTTTGAGCATTGCATTCTACGCCTAGAAATCGAGGTGCCGATGCCCGTCGATATATTATCTAATGGTCCGCGACCATGTCCTGCAAGGACACAACGAACCAGCTACTACGTTAGCATCGTGCAACAAAAGAGGCTTGGAACACATTTGGTCAACTGAGCCCTAACATTTTTCTGGCGATGAATGATAGTTACAGGCGTAACGGGCATCAGCGAACTAGCTGTTGACGGATGGCTGTTCGTTGCGACTGAACCAACCGTATGCAATACCGATCCGATATATTGGATTGAAAATATGCCCCTGGTGCAGTTTCGTCACTTGAAACCATTTCGTAAGAAAGATGGCGGGACTATCCCGCCTGCTGTTATTGATGCCTGTCCCACATGCGACAGAGCTGGGGGAAATTATTTTTCGCGCCACTTGTTTCCTTGCGAATCAAGAGGCTTAATATTCGAGTATTGTGATGGTAAATGAGAGGCTGCCATCCATGAACATCTCATGAACACCTTGAAGTCATTGTGGCGCATAATAAACAGCTCTGTGACCTGAGTTGGTGTATTTAGATAAAAACGAACTGATTTCTGCTTCAACCTGAGTGCATTCAGCCATTATTCATTCCAATGGACATATGAGCTATGGTAATAATTCCATAGCCTGAGAGGTCGCTCATTCACCCAGACCCCAAGGACTCGAGTATTTCCAGAACCGAAAGACCGCGAAAAAGGTGGGTCTTTTGCGGAATAATCTTTATACATGATTTGGAAATAAAACCAACGAAAGCAATTTATGTCATATACAGCATAGCCCGTTCAAGGCCATTACCCTGTCCTAGAGGGTGAGCTGTTAATTTGGAACTAAAAACCGATATCTGTGTATAGCTTAGACAACGAGCAGCACGTTCGTTGGATCAAGGCGCAATCCACCGAGTTCTCTAAAGCACATCCGTAATGTTCATTAGTTTACACATAACTGTGTTAACTTTGTATATAACTATGTCTGCAAATGTTCTAAACCATAATATCCGAGAATTTAACCAAACATCTGACAGCACCATCAGACAATCTAGGAAAACACCCAGCACCGCTGGAGTTGTGTCCTGCTCTCATCCACCGAGTGCATTTGGAGCTTTATTTTTATAAAACGGATCTCCGTTGTATTAAAGGATTGGGCTCATAATCTCCCAAAATTTCCATAGCATGCAATCATAAGCGCAATGACTTTCGATTCCACCAGACAAGATCAACACTCCTCAAAAAAATCTCTAGCATTTTTGTTGCGGGGGATCGATGGCTCGAAGGAAAACATTATTTGGGTATTGTTAATCCGTTATAGATGACACATTTATCAGCAGATTGCAACACAATTGACGCTGATTGACAGCAAACGATTTACAGATGTCCGCAAACATTTGAAATGGAAAGGTTCACGGACGTCTCCAGGAGATAGAAATGGAGGGATAACGAAAATCCTCAAAACGGATTTTATTGAGTTGATGTTGAGCAAATGCTCTGGTTCGTTGTTATAGCGTCTGAAAATAATGTATAAGCCCGAAATACCATCACAGACAGTGCCAGGGAACTGAAAGATGGGGTGGGGCTACGTAAATAGTAGATAGTAACTGTCGGCGACAAGGCTAATGTAAGTGCCAAATGTTTTAATGAACTACTAAACACTGAAACTTGACATGCAGTGGCTAGAACTTAACACGGTGACTTTGTAGGGTGTGTCGATATATTCACCTGTGTATCCTGTTTTAAGCGGAGGAGGACAGGGAGACGTGATTTTATTATGGCTGATTGTCCAATGTTTAGAAATTGGAACAATCATAACTGAAAACCTCCTGTTAATCTATATCAGATTGGTGTAGCTGAATAATTCTGAATGTGACGCTTCACAAGTGAAATCATGCAAAAGGGGTCCAATTAGAAATTAATAGACCCACCCTGTCATCTTAACATGTAAACTCATTTGTCATCTCAAGAAGTAAGCATACTATGACAATTTCGAAGAACTAAGCTTGCTACGACAACGAAGACTATAGCGTTGAGTGGCCCTTGAAAAGCTCTCTCAGTTGGTATCTCACATCACCTTAAAGGAGTGAAGGCTATTGTTGCATTGACCCATCCTGCTCTATCAATAACTAACAAGCCACATTAATGTGGGAGAGGTGGAAGATAGTGTTTAAAATCTTTCAAAGCAGTCATATGTACAGTGTTAAAGGCTTTTAAAAGCAGTCAGATGTCTGCCATTAGGGTTTAAGCCGTACGATCTTCAAAACGTCAAGAATGGTCACAGCGGTCCAAGTTTGACCAAGCTCAGCCCTGGATGACCTGACCTTGCAAAAGTATCCAGAACGATGGTTAAGTACTGCAGCGTAATACAGTTACAGAAAAGCAGTCTAGGAAACATCCTTGGCATGCCTTTTTGTGAGATATAGGGTTTATTTGTCACTTTTGAGTAGGTTGTCATGAAAATGACTTCAAGATGAGGGTCATAGATCGTCAACCGTTATGTAAAAATTGTACCTTCTTACATTCTTCGGCGGTCTTTGCCAACCACTCTGCCAAGCCGTTGGCCTGATGGAACTGTGGATCTCATGTGGTGTTGCGAAAATCGCACGAAGCCGCGCACTTCTGGAACGTCTCCGGCGCAAACTGGGGTCCGTTGTCGGCGACGGTGTGGTCTTGAAATCCTTGGGCCATGAACGCTTTCTTCTTTTTTCTTCTTTCCGGCAGACTGACGTCAGCGTTGTTGATAGCATGTTTTTGGCCTCTAGCCACCTGCTGCGATCGTCAGCAATAGCCAGACGCCGGTGTCGCGATGTCAGAAGATGCCACCAGCGACAGCCTGAGCGCAGGGGATATCTGCCAATTTCAGCGAGGGGAAGCTGCTTATTGTGCCTTAAGTGTGTCGCGTGTGCGGTGATAAGGGAGGAAAGTTACCCTGATTTTGTCAGAAATAGTTTTAAAAAGCTGGCGTATGATTTTACAAAATGTCAGCCACAATTTTGTTGTGAGACCTATACGACCGAGCATTTTGAGTATCGCCTCCCATGTCGAGGAATCAAAGTGCCGGCGACCGGCGATTTACTGTCTGATGGTCCGCGACTCCGTCCTGCAACGACACAGTGAACCAGTTAGCATAAAGTCTTAGCACCGTGCAACAAAAGCAGCCTGGAATGCGTTTGGTCAACGTGCCCTAACAATTTTCCGGCAATGAATAACTGTCGCAGGCCCAATGGGCGCCAGCTGACCGCGCCAGCGCTGCAGCGATATAGGTGCAGTCCACTTAGCCGCGTCACGGGCGGCTTAGATGTGACCGCTGTTGATATTGAATGGCTGTTCGTCGCGGCTGAACCTGTTTTATGGAGCACTGAACATATTTGTTTGATTGATAGTCTACCATTTGGTTCCAGTTTTGTCGCTTAGTCCATTTAGCAAGCAAAATTACGGCACTAGAATGCCTGCTGTCACCCATGCCCACTTCAGCCGCGTCAGGCACTAGAATGCCTCCTGTCATCCATGCCCACTTCGGCCGCGTCAGGCACTAGAATGCCTTCTGTCATCCATGCCCACTTCAGCCGCGTCAGGCACTAGAATGCCTCCCGTCATCCATGCCCACTTCGGCCGCGTCAGAGTTGGTGCAACATTGTTGTTCGCGATGTCATTTCTTTCTGTGCTTCCTGGAGGGATTAAAGGAACTGTTTCACATTTGTATGGGGCTTCGAGCTGAGACAGCCATTTTTATGACCATTGCCTGCACTTAATAGCTATGCTATTTTAAGACTTCCACACCACTCGTTTCTGTGCTAAGCGCACGCAAACTTGCGCAGATTATTTCGCGCCGCCTAATTTAAAGTCACCCAAAGATGTGTGACGTCATTAAAACGTCTTACCAACTCAGTCTCCTTAATGGCCGAATGCGTTTAAAGTCAATACAAATATGGCCATTGACTTATTAAGGCCTAGAGCACAAAAGCACGATTTATCGCCTCAGCGGAAAGTGTTGGGTTTCAACCACCCAAACGCGTTCAATGCAAGTCTCGCACGCAGTCCGCGCATTGTGACATATAACGAAGGCATTTGGGTAGTTCTGCTACGTATGACGGAAATAAATCTGGAAATCGGATAGCTCAAGAACAGGGCCATGACAGAGAGTGCAATAAAAACATAAAATATGAAATGAAATGCTGTGGAAACGCATACAAGAACAAACGAGAAACAAAGAGAAAGGACGAAATTGCGCCGGCATACCGATGCTGAGTTCAGTTCACACGTATCAGTTGACAAGTTACTCCTCAGCGAGTTGACATGCTGTAAGCGAGTCATCCCGTCCGCTACAATGGCAATTCTAACACGGCGGTCCGCCTGGGACTGACTATGACGTCACTACCATTCTGTTGATCCTGCATGTCTGTCTGCTGAATTTCTGTCCAGTGTCATAACACCTTGTAATCTAATACATAGCAGTCACCTGACTTTGCAGTGGGATGCGTGTTTTGTTTGTTTCCTAACGTCACAACACCCTTGTTCCAGCGTGTTCATCACTCCTTTGATAATGTAGAGGCACATGTGATATGTAGATGCAGATTTGGCATTCATCGCCTTTTTCCTGTTCCACATGTATCTAAAGTCTCATGCTGAAGGAACACAGCAATTCCGTTCCGATGGCTCATTTGGCTAGAGCGCCCGCCTCCCAACTCACCCACCCGCGGCGGGGGGAGTTCGAGTCGCTTAAGACTCTCGCTCTTTGCCCTTGACAGGTATGGCCCGCGGCCGGTGGCAGCGGCCACGATAAAGGTCAGATGACGTCAGAGGGCAGGATGGACCGTGCCGAGCATTGCAGAACGTTAAACTTCCACCGCCAAATTCTGCCGTTGACCTGGAATTGCGCGATCAGATGGTAGGGGTCAGAGCTCACACAACAAGCGCTGCTTAGCGTTCGCTCTGTTACCAGTAATCCATCCAATCGGAAGACTCGGATTAGATCTTTAAAAAGATCTACTTACAGCGACGGAAATAGTCTCAGAACGCCTTTTGATATCTCAAAAATATGTGTTTTGATCGATCGTTGCTAACTGTTGACTGAGATGAGTTGTGTTCCGTCTGTTCTCATGTTTCGCCACGTTCTTCGACCACGACTCACTCAAGCACACGGGAAGAGTGATATTGTTCACGTCGGTATGATGTGTACTTCATCGGATGACATTGCTCATCACGGAATTCGGACTTTGGACGGGAAACGAATCACAACATGTTCGTGACGCATGGTGAAGAAAGGAAAGACAACATGCTTGTGATCTATTTATTGTGAACACATCCGGAAAATGCTCTCCATTTTAACAGACATATCATAACCAAACGACACCAATGCTGCTAAAATAGCACTGCACGCGGTTTACCTCTTGCAGTTAAATAGAAACGTGTTTATGGTACATAACAATCTTAATAATAATATTCTTCACTCTCTGCATTGAAACACAATAACGACCAGATGCGCGGTGTTCCTTCGGGACAAAAAGACATATGCAACTTAAACCGACCACCTTCCGTTAATTACTTGGATAGGCATCGACCAATAATAGACCATAACCCCACATGGGGAAGGAGTGGAATGGTTAAATAGTTCAAACTTTCTTTCTTGCATGCCTAAGCATCTAGAAAGCTTTTCGGCCTGTCACTTCTATGGCCGTTGTTCAGTGTTGTTCAGCACCGAGGACTAGATGGTATTTGGCTGGCATCCCTGTCCACGTCACAACCCAAATTTTCTCTTGGGCTAATCGGCGGAGGACACCTGGCTCAAATCCCAGCCGTTTCACGGCTGAACTTCCGGTTGTAACTCGTGCATAGCTATTACACGACAAAACATAGTTTATCGCCTATAGGTCATACACCACTCAGTTCTTTTCATGTTTCATCACCACCTGACAGCGGCCGGAAAGCTGATTGGCTGACACGTTGTGTAAATGACGTCATGCCATACGACGACGATAGTTTGAAGCAATCATTCCATTCCAACACATTATCTCAATATTCCTTGAAAATGTAATGAAGTAACACCATCACTGGAGCAGCTTACCATGGCGCTCAACTTCACCAGTGCTGACCCTGACACACCGAGCTGAGCTGTGTCATGTGAATAGGTCAAGGCAGCTCATGACCATGCAGCCCGGGAGGCTTGAAAAACAGAGCACTCTTCCCGTTGTTTGTGAAGCAGCCGGTGCTGTGGCGGATGTGTTCATCCACTAGTCGGGCGTCTGCCTGAGCCGCTGGTTGACCCAGAGCTGAGTGGTCTGGACCTTCGGCAAAGTAGGCTTTACAGCGCGGCGCTGGAGATAATTAAATCGCCTTAATAGCCGGGGCACATTGCTGCACAGCTAATGGCAGAAACAATGATTCCCGGAATCGTCAACATGTGGAGCTGAAAATTTTAGTTCAAATCTGCCAGAAGAGGACTAGGACTTCACAAATGCCTGGATCAGTGGCCCGTAACAAAACAGTGGTCTGCAAGTTTCCATCAGGCACTGGGCTTGTGGCATATGAAACCTCTCACCTGACTCTGGCAGCTCACATTTTCCAGACTAGAGGTCTCCCCGTTGAGAACGACACACTCTTCTCCTTCCCTCGGAGCAGCCGGCGTCATGGAGTCGGTGGACCCGTCGCTGCTCATCCAGGATCCGGTATGGGCATTCCACCACAGTCCAATCCAAAACGTGTGAGTTTTGGCTGCAAGCGCTGCAGACTTCTCCACTAGGAACTGAAGGTCACTCTGGTCACGCAAAGTGACTAGGGTTGCATTCTGGAGTTGACAGGAGTGTTGTCCAGCGGCCATGTAAAGAGCATCCTCCGATTTCAGGTAGAAGCATTGACCTCGGTGCAGCAGTCCTCCATCATCGCAGGAGTTTGTGGCTGTGGTTGGTGATTGAGTCAGCTGTTGCCGTCTGTAGCTGTAGCTGTCTGTGAAGATCGCTGGGTCAGACGGGCCGGGGTCAGCGTATAGACTGCAGGCACGCTCTGGGCCCCAGGTGAGGGCCGAACACTGACCCGACCGCTGGCAGAGCAGGGTGCACTGGAACCGAGAGAGGGTCCAGGTGGCCAGTATTGGCTCCTCCCCGCTGAAGATCCCCGGCCCGCCTCTGAAGAGATCGGCCAGCGACAACAGCGGAAGCAGCAGGAGCAGCTCGAAACAGTGCATCGCTGTGTCCAATGCTTCTAGGTTGTCACCGGCTCTTTATGGCGATGTGAGGTGTCTTTTAGTCTTCGTGTTGGCTTGCTAGACAACACACGAGCATGAAGCCCATCAACGCTCGCAGCGTACAGCTCCGCTCACCGAAACCAAGTGGACTGCCCGTGCTTTTCAACTCCATGGACTTTACGCTCATGCACTAACGCATTCGCTGTGCAATGTTGAAACCGAAGGCCATTGCGTATCATTACTGGATGACGGCCACCATTATATCGCCTATCCTTGATAAATTGCTGTAAAGCGTCGCGACGCTGCCTCGTAAGGTCCGTTTTGCTAATAGCATTGTGCTTGGGTCAAGCGGACGAAATCAATGCGAAAGAGGCGTGCTCAAGACGAACAACTATGCTGCTTCAGAAACACTGCTGATAAATCAGGGAACTGTTGACTGATGAAAAACCTTGTTGACAGTAACTGGAGGCAAATAACTACATCAAACCTTACCCTTAGGCGCTCTGTCAGAGAAAGAACAGATCATTGCACGCGAAGCGGCTACCTATAATTATTCCTGGAGACTTGGGGCTCTAACATTGTGATACGTGTGGTCTGCGACTATGAGAGCAAGACGTTTGCGCATTTAACCCGCCACCTAGTAACGCTGATAGATAAGACGTGTTCGACACAGCACGCAGAAGTTATTTCCAGAGAAGCTCGTGACGCACCGCGATGCGATGTGTGAAGGTTAGGTTAGGTTAGGTTAGGTTAGGTTTGGTTAGGTTAGGTTAGGTTAGGTTAAGTCCTGCCCCAATCGCTGCTGTCGCTGGCCGATCTCTGAACACACGGGCCGGGGATTATTTACGGGGAGAAGCCGATGATGATCGCCTGGAACACATGATGCCAAAACATCATAAGTGCGGGCACTCGCTTTCTGATATCGAGAAGAGGATGATTGGGCTGTGTCTCGATGTACCAGTTCCGAACACGCCGCAATGATCTTTGCGGACCAGCGTAATACGTCCGGGACACGCCTGTTCCTTGATGAACCGCGTCAACTGGAGCAGGCTGGGCTCCTGAACTTGATCCGCAAACGTCAGTAAAAACGCAAACGCAAAATGCAAACGCAGTAACAAAGAACAACAAACGAGTCAGGCGTCATCGCACTACGCACCATTCAGCAACCAGTCGCTGCCGAACCGACGAGCCGTAACAACGTCTGTAATGATCGCTTGCTCGAGGTCTGGATCGGGCAATGCTCGGCATTGCTGAACCAGTCTATAAACAAGAGAGGAAAGACTCGGAAACCTTTAATGAGGTTCCAGAAAGAGGGCGCGCGTGAAGAGACCGGCGGGCTTCGAAGCACTGTGTAATATAGCCGATTGGGGCTTCAAGGCGCCCCTTTGCCGCTAAAGGCACCGACAAATCGGCAGCATTCGGCACGACACGCGGACGCGGGACGGCACGACGACACAAGCCTAATGCCTGATGGAAATGATGCCTCAAATGTGCTTACTACCGTTTTATCGCATGGTCACTGACGTGGCATTTGTGTAGTCCAATCTCATCAATCACAACCGTCATTTCCGCCTTGCGCATACTAACGAGTACAGGTATTACTGTTGTTGCCGTTAGCTGTGTCCTGGCTACTATAGGTCAGCGGGTCAGGCCAGCGGGTCAGGCGGACGCCCGACTCGTGGATGAACACATCCGCCACAGCACCGGCTGCTTCACAAACAACGGGAAGAGTGCGCTGTTTTCCAAGCCGCCCGGGCTGCACGGTCATGAGCTGCCTTGACCTATTCACATGACACAGCTCAGCTTGGTGTGGCAGGCTCAGCGCTGGCGAAGTTAGACGCTGTGTAACGTAACCGCTCCAGTGATGGTATTACTGCGTTACAGGTTTAAGGAAGGTTGAGACGGTGTGTTGGGATGTCCGAACTATCTTCGTCGTAGTGGCGTGACGGTATTCGCACAACGTGTCAACCAATCAGCTTTCCGGCCGTCGTCAGGAAGTAACGAGTCCTGAGGAGAATTGTGTGGTGCATAACCTTCGGCTATGCACGAGTTACAACAGGAAGTTCCGCCGTGGAACTGGCCGGGCTTTGAGCCGTGACATCCGCCGAAAAGCTCGAGAGAAAATTCGGGTGGTGATGCGACCGTGGATGTAAGGTCAAATGCCACCCAGTCCTCAGTGCTCAATAACACTGAACAACTGCCAGAGAATATGACAGACCGAAAAGTTTTCTAAAAATCGAAGGATGGAAGAACAAAAGTTCGAGCTATTTAACCATTCCATTCCTTCCAAGTTCCGTTATGGGCTCTTATTGGCCGATGCGTATCCTAGTAATTAACGAAAGATGGTCGGTTTAAGTTGCATCTACCTTCCCTGAACCCAAGGAACATTACGCATCTGGTCGTCATAGTACTCCAGTGCGGAGTGTGAAGTAGGTAGCATTTGCATTGTTATTTATCATTAACACGTTTCTTTTCAAGTGTAAGCAGCAAACTGTGTGCAGTTTACTTTTAGGCGCTTCCGTGACGTTTACTTATAAGCTGTCCGTTAAAATGCAGGGCTCTGATCCGGGCGTCCTCACAATATATGGCTCCCAAGAATACCACCTTTCATTTCTTCAGAATGCCACACCAGCGGTCGATGACTTGTGGCTGTTCCAAAGTCCGAGTCCCAAGATGCAAAATGTTGCTCAATGAATTACGCATTGGTGACTGAAACTACATCATCACTCCCGGAAATGCATATCATACCAGCATAAACAATTTAGCTCCCACCGTATGCGTGTGTGAACGGTGGTCGAAGAAAGTGGCGAAACACCAGAACGGACTGCACACATTTCATTGAGTATGAATAGCACATTGTTTGAAATCTCAGGAGCGCTCTAAGTCCATTTTCATCGTTGTGAATAGTATCACTTTGTTCTTTTGCCATGAGAGCTTAAACACATGTTGAACCAGAAATAGATAATACATGCCAAATCGTACATCACGCATGTTCCGAAATGTCGCAAAACTTCAGGCGCTGCGTCAGTGTCAGCAGCGCATGTTTTGAAGTTGTGAAATTTGCCCTTGCTTGCAACATTTGGGTATGAAATGGTGTTTTAACCAATTATGTCTAAATATCCGGAATATGAAAATGTCTCAATTTTTTTGATGAAAGGAGATGCAAATCTTAAAGTGCCCGTTTTTGCCCAGTTCTAAAAAAGGAAATCGGCTATACTTTTAGGAAGCCCTACATGCCCGATCATTTATCCTGCTAAGCCATGCATGTAAATCAAAAGGTCAGTTTCTTCACAGCGGAGGGCGGCTATACAGGCCACTAGGAAATGCTATAATTTTTCAGGTACATAACAAGCGGAAGTTCTCATTTTTCCATGTCTGTCCAATGAATACACTTGCCAGGGCTTGGCTGACCCGCCGGTGTCGTTTTGCTCAGTTACGCTGTCAGGCTCCGAACTATCCATCGCCAATAAACTACGCCAGAGTGCTGTGCGATAGTTACACCGATGTGAAAGCACAATCAGTTAGGGGAACACAGACTCCAGTGGATAATCGCGACTCACTGGAGACGGCACCGGCCGAGCGGAGCGTCGCTCGGGACGTGCTCATCCGCACCGCACCACCCTCATTCCGCCCCTGCCTCGCTCTAGTCCCGGCACCTCACGCCCGACTGCGAGCCGGCCACCCCTGAGAGGCGTCTGCCCCCCGTCTCGGCCCGGCAGACGACGGCAGGGAGGCGAACACGGCGTCCCAGCGCCTGGTCGAGCCGGTGCTGAAGCGGCCGGCGACGCCGCCGACGCCGACAGTCTGGCTTGCCGCGCCGCGCCCTCCACCCCCAGACGGCCTCCTGCGCCGGCTCCCGCAAAAGCAAACACGATGAGTGGGGGCTTGAACTCAGACCTAAGCCACCCGAAATCAGACTTGACATCACATTCATGTGTTTGGTTCGTGACTACTTGATGCCACACAAACAGGAGACGCGCCAACAGTCATTCAGTTGGAGTGACCGTGTTTCTGCTACAAAACCATATTGCAGCAAAGCTCCAGAAATGTGGGAGGCATTGGCCGCATGTTGCACATGGATGACACAAGCAGAATACTCCGCGAGGAAAGCTGATGTGCACGTTTCACAGTGTCTACTGTAACATGCCACGCAACCACTATAGTGCATCCTTTATGACGCGAAACGTTGGACTTACACGGTTCCCCTTGCGCTCGGAGGTAGACCAAGTAAGCACATTTGATTCTGTGCCATGGCTCACTAAACTCTTGCTTTAACGGCTCTATGATCAAGAGTAAGTTAATGCATTCCTGGACAACAACTAGCCGGAGATTGCAAGAGAAGGAGTCTCATTCTCGGAGGAGGAGTAAGGAGATTTGGGCACAAGCTGTTGACTCGCTTTTCCTGTGGGTAGATACCTTCTACTTATTTGCACAACCACCGTGTCTAAACATGCTATCCCATAATATTTCCTTATACGTACCTGAAGATTGTCATATGTATCGAAATATACGGAACTCCAATTTTACGTAGCTGGTTTGCACGCACGTGATGTTTTTCGCTCCCTGGTGGATTACCTGTAGGCACATCATGGGATAGCTTTTGGTTTCGGTTGTGTTTACATTGCTCTTCACCAGGTCGTCTGCTAGTTTGAACATCATGATGCCGATTCACTAACATGACGTATATTAAAATGACCGCAGCATCGATGCGCCGACATTCATGACCCTGTTTACAGTCCGATAGCTTCGCACAAATCTGTAGAGACAGAAACTTGCCTCTCTTCAATATATACAGAACTTACCTGTTTGGGTGGTCTTTCAGAGAATGAAAGAAATGGCATGGCATGGTATCAAATGATATGATGTTGCTGGTGATGAGTTATTTTGCGCACTCATCCGGATAAATATTGTTGTACTGCATGCTATTTCATGACGCATAATTTATCAGTTACTTCAACACAATTACATCAAACTGTGAAAAGATCAATAACACATCCAAAAAGCATCAGTCTCGACGCGTCTTCCGTATGCGCAGCAATCATAAAACACGTCTATTTAGCCTTGTACGTTGCGTTCATAGAGGCGCCGCACACGTAACCCCCGCCCCGGTCAAAGCAAATGGAAAACATCTGCAAATATTAAGACAGACCCTATTCTATTGATTGCTCGGGTGCCGGCAGATGATAGTCATTGATGTCTTTGCTACAGGGTTTTTGATGTCACCTCTCCCCACCCAATTTTGACACCCGAACATAATATATGAGCTACGCGATGGAGATTTGCCCAGAGAGCATATCAAGCTATAGTGCAGACACTGTTAAGAACAACACACTCCTGTATGGCAGCAGCCTGCACCATGGCAGAGGTAATCCTTCAAGAGTCTGGCGTCCGATAGAGCCACCGGCCGGCCCGGAGCTGCCAGATTTGGAACTCCCGACCACAAAAAGCGCAGCTGTTGGCAGCGCGGAACTCGACGCTCCTTGTTCACGAAGTGTGGCCAAGGCTTCAGCGCCGCACCGCGGGTGGCCAGAATCCACCATCGTCAGGATGTTCGCGGAGGGGCTTTCAAGTTTAAGGACTGTTTGCACACAAGCGGTGAGACTCTCCAAGTGATTGGATAGGTGCAACCGTGCTGTCCATTATAAGATGATAAATTTATCAAGGCCGTGGTTTTCAAGGGGAGGGGCCTCATTTTCCGCTGTCTTTTCGGCATATGAAGCCTTTCATTTCACTTTCGCAGCCCACACTTTGCAAACTAGAGACCACAACGTCGAGAACTGCGCACGTTTCCCAGATTGCCGAAGCCGCCGGCTCCATGAGAGCGGGAGACCCGTAGTCGGTCATCCAGACTTGTGTAGCAAGGTTCAGCCACAGGGCGACCCAGAACTGCGAGGTCTGATTCGCAAACGACAATGCCTTCGAGACGAGGAACTGGATGTCACTTTGGTCACGCACACTGGCCAGAGTGGCATTCTGGGCGGCGCAGGACGTTTTGCCGACAAGCTTGCGCATATAACCCCCAGCTTTTAGGGAGAAACGCTGTCCTCGGTGCTCATGCCATCCTTCATCGCAGGAGCCCGTGGCTATGGTCGGTGGAGGAGTCAGCTGTTGCCGTCTGTAGCTGTAGCTGCCTATGGAGATCACTGGGTTAGACGAGTCGAGATCAGCGTACAGGCGGCAGGCACGCTCTGGGCCCCAGGTGAGGGCTGAACACTGACCCGACCGCTGGCAGAACATGGCGCAATGAATCCGGGAGAAGGTGCGGGAGGCCAGTATCGGCTCCTCCCCACTGAAGATCCCCGGCCCGCCTCTGAAGAGATCGGCCAGAGACATCAGCGGGAACAGCAGGAGCAGCTTCAGACACCGCATTGCGGTGCGTCGCGAATTACTTTGAGAGGAAGTAAGAGCGAGTTGTGTCGACTGCTCCAGCTTTGTCGATGCCTTTAGCGGAACAAGACGTCTTAAAGTGCACCCGACCGGCTTTGTTACACAGTGCCTCGAAGCCTGCTAGTCTCACAGCGCGCGCCCCCTTGCTGGAGCCAAGTGAAATGCTCCCAGTTTATGCCCCTTGTTTATAAACTGGTCCAGCAATGTCGCGCAGTGCCCGGCCGAGACCGCGAATAGGCGATCATTACAGACGCCTTTGCGGACTGTCGACTCTGCCCTTGGCTGACTGATGGCTTGTGCTTAGCGCTGTGGAACCGACTCGTTTGCTGTCCGTTTTGTTGACTGCGTGACGTTTGGGATCCAGTTCAGGAGCCGAGCCTGTTCCGGTGGACGCGGTTCACCGAGGAACAGGCGTGTGTTTGAGGTATCACAGTGATCCGGAATTATGAATGCTGAGTGTTCATAACTGGTGTGTCGAGATACGGCCCAAGCGTTCTTTTCTCGTTTCGAATAGCTGAAGGGTGTGATACCATTTTTTTTTTTGGCGTCATGAGCTCAGGGTTCTTTTCGACGTTTATTTCTTAAATCAGCACCTATACACGTTTATTTCTTAAATCAGCATGTTTCTGTCATAAACCGTATCTTCTGGTATATTGCACGTCGATGGTTGATTGCGTAAGGTTCGATATCCGCATACGCGCATTATCTCTCAGGTCCGAACAGGGTGTCGCCAGTTAGCGATCTATTTTTAAAAACATACGGCCTTCATATGGGCACGCATCGTCCGTAAACATTCGGTGAATCTGTCTATGAAGATCCGGTGGATCTGTTTGTGAAGATCCGGTGGATCTGTCAGTGAAGATCCGACGGGTTTGTCTGTCGAAGTTCGGTGTGTCCTGCTGTGAATATCTGGGAAATCCGACCGCGGAGATCTCGCGGATCTATCTGTAAAGCTCCAGTGAATCCGTGTGACGGGCGTGAGATCTAATCGAACTTTCTGTGGCGATCCTGTAGGTCCGTCCTGCGAAGATCCAGCGGATTAAGCGTGACACGCGTAACGATCATCATCACTTTTCGTCAGAAGGAAACGAGAGGAAGAAAATTATTAGTCTGTGGAAAATGTAGCGACGGAGTTGAATGCGGGCCTCGCGAGGACCTGCGACCGGCCTGGCGAGCGCCAGAGCGACGCCATCGGGGATCGCGTCCAGCTCCATCATGTTGGCGCTGGAGCGTCACCAGATCGACACCATCGAGGACCGCGTCCAGCTCATCATGTTGGAGTGTATCATGTATGCCCGCCTCCCGCCCTGGGTCCTCCCGCCCCCCGCCCAGGATGCTCCTCCCCCCCGCCCAGGATGCTCCTTTCTCCCGTGGCAGGGGGCGTTTCGTGTCAGTGACGCAGTATGGACGCGCCGCCGCGGGGGGTGGAGGAGATGCACGGATGTGTCCCGACGGGGCGGTCACCCGGCTCTCATCCGACCAGCTGGTGTAGTTAGATGACTTCCTGTGGCAAGTCCGGCGCGGTCGCCGTCGTCATGCGCGGATTACCCGGACACAGTTGGCGAGAACGACAGCGCGCCAGACCCTCCCGGCGACTCTGCGGATGACGACGGCGAGGGTTGCTCTCCACAGCCGGCTGTGGTGGACGCCGTGCCAGTGACGGGGACTGGACGCTGTTCCGGATGACATGAACGTTGCGGTGGAGGACGATCGTATGAAAGAGTGGCGTGAAGCGCTGTCGGGCCATGCTCATGCGACGTCAGGTGCACCATTCCATGCCGTCCATACTTACACCATGCCAATGCCACCAGGTGTTGTGGAGTCATTGGGACCGGATGGCGTTTGGCTTTCCGCCATGCACGACGCGTCTGCTCGGAATCGCTGACATTTAAATCGGAGTCTTCCGGTGAGGAGCTCAGAGCCCCGCAATCCAGCTGACCAAGACGGCCCCGCAGACACTCAGCGGTACAACGGTGGACCTTGTAATCAGTCGGGCTCGGGTCGAATCCCAGGAATTCCGAGGAGAAAATGCAGACTTAAGCGCGCACAGGGCTGAAGGGCGAATACCGTCCAGACCTTCCCAGGACTCGACGGCGGCTGAAAATGGCCCCGATCAACGTGCAGAAGTGTTAGATATACACTGACACAGTTGAAGAGAACGAAGGCACGAATGATGATTCCATCTACAATGGAAACATGTCACCTCAGTCACTCGCTAGAGTTGCATGGGAAACGTCTTTTTGCATGACCACATCTTTTAATTGAGGCTTCTCAACCTACCGTAAACATTACCAATAAATGGACGCTTCTCTGATTCTCACCGAAACCACCCGTTGTACCAGTGTATGCGGTGTCGCAATGATGCATCGTGATCCAGCACCCGTGTGAGCAGCTGCGTATTTTTCGAATGGTCACGAATGGCACAGACTTTTCGTGCCGCCGAGGGCATTATTAACATTTTTACATCTTATTCACACGGCAGGTTTATCAGTACCGATCAGAAGCCACCCACTACCGGATAACCGTCATTCGCTCTGCCGTTTAATCACCAGTTATTTCCGTTTGTTGTGCTTTGTACAGCTGTGGCCAGATTCCTTTAGCTCAGGGAGGCGCCACGGAGTTTGAGTGGAGGAGGATATATTTTTTCAGGAAACCTCGTGGCCAAAATCGGGCCTCCTCACAGGGAGGTCTTCTGGCCATTGCCAGTATGAGGGGGCAAAGGGGCACCTACCCTCTTATCGAAGTTGTACATTAATTATATCGTGATATTTGAATGTCGAAAACTAAAAATGCAGAATAGGGGTCTTCTGAGTGATCAACAATAGGTCAAGCCATCCCAAAACAGAGATCCCTGTCTCAGAAAAGAGCTCGCCAGATCATAGACAGGGCCTCGTAATGCCGAACAAGACCGTTCCCAATCTCAAAGGGGCTTCCAAATCTGGCAAGGGGTCTTGTTTTCTCAATGCAAACCATCCTGATCCTGAGCCACGGCCATCTGACGCATGAAAGAGGCTTGCTGTTCAACAAAAGGGGCCTCCCGAATACGGAGGAGGCTCCCATCCTAGAACAGCGGCCGGCTAGCTAATGACAGGGGCCTCCCGTCTCAGCAAAGGGTCTCCTTAACATAATCTCACGTAACTCCAAACGCCTTCGGAACACTCCTGTAACACAAAATTGAGCATCCTGATCTAGGGCATGAGCTACCTTTTCACAAAGGTGGCTTCATGGCCCAGAGAACGGAACTCTTGGTCATTGCCCAAGTGATTTCCATTCTTTATTTTTGTTATGCCGACTTATCTGGGTATCTTCATTTTACCAACTGCTTTATTTTAATATACATAATAAGGAAAATAAAAAGACTTCTCTCCCTCCTGTGCCTTTTCGCAGCTGAACCCAAGCTGATCAAAATTGTTTGAAGATTCAAATACTTTATGGTGTTTGGGGGGGAGGGGCAACGCCGGCCTGAAATAAACAAAAAGATGACACGACGTTTCATCCAAGATTTTATCCAGCTTTTCCATTTGGATCTCCCTACGTAGCAGCTTTTCCACCTACTGCTATGTTGAGACACTTTGCTCGAGCTCTTAAATTTGGCGCATCAAATCCGCCAAGTTTTGTGAGAACGTTCGCGCTTTTTCCTTATCTTTGGTTTCTTTCCATACCACTTGAATTTTGCGTGTCTTTCGGTATCTTTCACGACTTTCTTCTGTGGTTTCGGCAAGACTCAAAATGTACGCAAGCTTCGACAGAGCTTTTGTCTTTAGAAGGACTGTCTTTCCAAGCATCACGAGAGGATCAAATTCGCCCCCGCAGGGGCACCGGCTTCGGCCGGTGTAGGGCACCAGCGCCCCCTCGGGTCCCAGCTCCGGTAAGGGGTGGACAGCGCAAGCTGTTCCTCTCAGGGCGTAGCGACCCTGCCGGTACGTGAGCTCCTGCTCCTTGTCCCGCCCGCTCCTCTTCCCATTACCCGTTCTCCGTCATCCGGCCCTGTCACCACTCCTCATCCTCGTTTTATCGGAGTCGCCGTGCCTCCTCGCCCACGTTTCCGGGTTGATCGGATCCTGGTGGCTGAGGGGCGCGTCGTGCGGGTCAGTCACGGCGCGTCCCAACACTCCACTTTGGCCAGAATATCCGGGGGCGTGGGGGGCCCGTGGAGCCCCACACGGGTCTAGTGACTTGTCGCTCGCGTTGCCGTTGGGCGCTCCTTGCGGGTTTCCGCTTGGGGCGCCTGGCCACGCGCAGAGGCTTAAGGGTTCAGGGGGCGGCGGCGCTGAACCACGGTCAGGACGGGGAGCGGTCTCCCCGGTTACACCTGGCCACGTGGGAGGCGTCGTTCGCCCCGTATAGCACCGGGGTAGCCCTGGCGGTGAACACCTCCCGAGGGAGTGTTGGGCCGTCCCCCAGTTGGGCTCCGCGGTGGGTGGGGAGCCCCGGTGCCGAAATGAAAACCACCCTGTATGGCGTCTTCTCACCTTAAAAACACCCGCCCTCCGAAAGGGGGACGGACCTCGATAGCCCCAGGGTGCAGAGAGGAATATGCGCCCCCCGGTCCACGGATCCTGATCTTCGGTAGTGAAGAGATTAAACTGGCTTCCCTGTCACCGTTTCAGAGGCGGAACGGCTGCAACAGGTTTGGAAAAATTATAAGATGTGACAAGCTCCGGGATGGGAAAATAGAAGTAGAGTTCGCGAGTGGTCTGGAGGCAAGCAGGGCCATAGTAGGCAAGGAATTTACATATACTGTTCGGGATGAGACTGGCAAGCATGAAAAGACCGTGTCAATATCAGCAACACCACATAAAACCAAAAATGTATCCAGGGGCGTAGTCAATTGTTTCGATCTGCGTGACGTCGCCGAGGACGAGATAGTCGAGGAGCTCTCAGAGTTTGGTGTGACAAGCGCTCGCAGGATTTTCGTCAGACGGGGAGGAGAGCTGCTGCCCACCAACAACCTCATTCTGACGTTTAGTTCCACCGATTTGCCTGCCGAGACACGTGTTGGATACGCTCGAGTGAAGGTTCGACCGTATTTGCGGTGCTACCAGTGTCGGCAAATCGGCCACACCAAGCTCCACTGTCGTAACCGTCCAGCATGTGGTAAATGTGCGTCATTCGAGCACACGAGCGAAGTCTGCACCTCTGCGGAACCCCATTGCGTGAACTGCGGCAAGGACCAAATCCCACACACAATGTACGACCGTACATGTCCGGCCTACGCGAAAGAAAAATAGATTATATCGATCAAAACCTCTAGAAATGTCTCTTTTCGTAAAGCTCGTAAACTTTACAACGACAGTCATCCAAAAACATCGTATGCGTCCAAAGTGAAAGCTTCGTTGCCACAAAGTAATGCCATCGAGCACATGACGGCCGTTCAGTTCGTGGGGCTTCTGAGGTCGTTTGGCCCGTCGGTTGTTCCCTCGGTCCGAACGCCCGACTCCCAGTCGGCACTCCTAGCTCCCTCTCCGCCGATCGAGCAGTCGGTAGACGCCGCACCGCTGGCCTCCTCGGTGCGCGCCGGATGACCAGCGGGCGACGGTTAGACGACGGTTCGGCGTGGTCGGAGTCCACGCGCGCCGCCGGCCTTGCCTTCGTCTGCGACCCAATCGGTCCCTTCGCTACAGACACCTCTTGCCAGTGCCTGTGAGCGTGTGGCAGAGACGCTGGAGCGTCAGGAAGCTGACAGGCGCACCCGCGAGGCCAAGCGAGCGCGCTTGGCCGAACTGGAGCGCGCCAAGGCGGCAAGCCGTCTGTCCGAGGCAGACAAAGAGACCGTCCCCCGAAACAGCACTCCATCACCACGGAAGCCGGTGGAGGCCCCCGCTGGTCCCTCGAACCACGGTACAGGCCCGCCGATGGACCCTTCCCCGCCTCCACCCCGGACTGGGTACGCTGGCGTAAAGCGTGCCCATCCCAGTTTTTTTTTAAAATGCGCCCTTTTACAGGCGTTTTTACAGTGGAACTGTAGAGGAGTAAGGGCAAACGCCCTCGATCTCGAGGCTGTCGTCGGCAGAGTCTCCCCTGCAGCCGTGGCGCTGCAGGAGACCAAGCTAGCGCCTGAAAATTTCTGCTCCTTGCAAGGATATGCGATGTTTCGCAACGACGTGGTGACGGAGAGCATTGCTCACGGTGGCGTCCTCCTGGCAGTTCATCATAGCGTGCTAGCGAGGAGGCTAAGCTTGCGGTCCACACTTCAGGCTGTGGCCGTGCGGCTTTATTTTAATCATCGTCACATCACTGTTTGTTCACTTTACCGTCCACCAGGCATTGCTTTTCCGTTGGCGCACCTTAGATGTCTGCTGGCTGAACTGCCTCCACCACTTTTTCTTCTAGGCGATTTTAATGCGCATCACACCGCAGGGGGGTGTGGCGTCACCAGTGCTCATGGGAAGTTGTGTGAGAATTTTATCCACGGTGCTTCATTATATGTTTTAAACACAGGGGCTCGTTCACATCTTACAATGCCATCCGGTCAGACGTCAGCGCTAGACTTAAGCCTCTCCAGTACCCCAGCTCGTCCAACACCTCGAGTGGAGTGTTGGAGATGACCCCATGGAAAGCGACCACTTCCCAGTGTGGGTCCGGTTTAAGAGAGGTGGAGCGTTGGGTGTTAGGCCACAACGCTGGAATTTTAGGAAAGCGGACTGGTGCGAATTTGAGACTCGGCTCGACGAATCAGTTCGTAACTGAGGCTGTGAGGACGGTACCCTCTATTGAGGTTTTTACTCACAGACTTTTAGAGTGTGCCAGCAGTTGTATCCCACGCACGTCTGGCGCTCCCCGACGTATTCCTGTTCCGTGGTGGACGGAGGAGTGTCGGAGCGCCATCCGGGCGCGTAAACGTGCGTTTCGGGCTTTTGACGCCAGGAGCAGTACAGAAAACCTGATAGCTTTTAAGAAAGCGAGGGCTTTTGCTCGGCGCACCGTAAGGGAGGCGAAGCGTGCTTCCTGGCATGCTTACGTGAGTATGTTGAGCCGGTCCACGCCAACATCGCAGGTTTGGTCTCGAATTAAGCACATATCTGGGCAGTTTACATTCATGGCTCTTCCGGTACTATGTGTGGACGGGCAGGCCGTGACGCGCCCGTTGGAGGTTGCGAACGAGATTGCCCGGGCGCTGGCCTACCGCAGCGAAGGTGGCAACACTAGCCCACAGTTTGTGCGGCACCGAAGGCAATGTGAGCAACCCACAGCGGATTTTTCGACGAGTGAGCTACATTCCTATTATGATCCATTCGCCCAGGTCGAGCTGGAATGGGCGATTGCCAAACTTCGCAGCGTGTCAGAAGGTCCGGACGCTGTGCACAACGACATGCTCAAGCATTTGTCGCCTTGCGTGCTTTGCGCTCTTTTAGCAGTATTTAATGCGCTTTGGGCCAGTGGTGACTTTCCAGCCTCTTGGCGAGAAGCTGTAGTCGTTCATATTTTGAAACCGGGTGAAAGTGGACTAGATCCTTTACACTATAGGCCTATTTCTCTCACTTCATCGCTCTCTAAGTTTATGGAAAAGATGGTTAATGTCCGTTTAACTTTGTTTTTAGAACATCACGGCGTTTTTACAAACGCCCAGTGTGGTTTTAGAAGGAATCGCAGCACAGTTGACAATCTTTTAGTTCTTGACACTGCGATTCGTATGGGATTTAAAGCAAGCCGACACGTAGGCGCAGTGTTCTTTGACATAGAGGGCGCCCATGACACCACATGGCGTCAAGGCATCCTTCTCAAGATACACAGGTATGGTATACGCGGCAATATGGGCACCTTTCTTCAAAACTTTCTAGTTGACCGTTCTTTCCGAGTCCGTGTTGGAAACGCGCTCTCTGAGAGGCATGTTCAAGTGATCGGTGTGCCCCAAGGCGGCGTTCTCAGCGTAGCTTTGTTCGCCGTTGTGATCAACGACATCGGGAGGGGGCTTCCACAGTCTGTAGGTCGTGCGCTTTTTGTTGATGATTTTACCATTTGGACTAGCGCAGCAAGAGCACCATCGATGGAACGCCAACTCCAGTTAGCTGTTGACCGCGTTGAGAAGTGGGGAACCATGAACGGGTTCAGGTTTTCACGTAGCAAGACTGTAGCCATGCATTTTTGTCGTAGCCGGCAATGCGGTGACCTATCTATCCGTATGTATGGGCAATACATCCCAACTGAGCCTGTGGCTAGATACCTTGGGATATACTTTGACCGCCGACTTACATATAAGGCACATCTTAGAACGCTACGTGAACGCTGTTTTAAATCATTGAACGTATTAAAATGTGTTTCGCGCACATCGTATGGCGGAGATCGGAGCACGCTTTTGTTGCTGTATCGGGCAATCATGCGCTCTAAGCTGGACTATGCATGTTTTATTTATGACGGCGCGTGTGAATCCACCAAATGCATCATTGACACCATCCATCACACTGCTTTACGTGCCATCACAGGGGCGTTCCGCACATCTCCTACCCAAAGCCTCTTGGTAGAATCGCATGAGCCGCCGTTGTCAGCGAGGAGGAAAATGCTAGGCATGCGTTATGCACTTAAGCTGCGACAGTTTCTGTGCCGTCCCGCATATCACGCAGTCTTTCCGCGACATGCTGTGCCGTTTGTTCGCCATGCACCTCGGGCGCATGCAGTGACCTTTGGCTCCCAGATACAAGCCTTACTGCGGGAAAACGAAATTCCCATTCGAAAGGTGAAGCGATCAGGTCACCTGTGCACTCCTCCCTGGCATTTGATCTCACCATTCACAGACACATCTCTGACGAAATGAAAAAAGTGTCTCGCTGCCAGATATAATGAGGTCCAGGGCGTTTGAGCGTATAGCGTTATAAGAGGGTTACACACACACTTACACTGACGGCTCTAAAACTTCTGATGGTGTAGGCTGTGCGATTGTGAGCGGTGGCGTCACTCGGTCGTTTTCATTGTCCCCAAACGCTTCGGTGTTTACATCAGAGTTCATAGCAATCATTAAGGCACTATGTTTCATTGGAGTCGGTGACGAACCCTTGCATCTCATTTTGACGGACTCTCTGAGCAACGTTCTAAGTGTGAAGTATTTTTATCCGTCATGTCCCCTTATACAGGACATTTTAATACGTTTGACTCAACTGAATCAGGCCGGAAAGAAAATCATGCTATGTTGGGTTCCTAGTCATGTCGGCATCGCGGGCAACGAGTTGGCTGACGCGGCTGCCAGGCGAGCAGCGCTGGCTCCATGTGTTCACTCTCTTTCTATTCCTGCCAGAGACTTTTACCGTGCAATAAAAACCTTCCTGCACAACAAGTGGCAGCGTTGTTGGGATCGGATGGATAGTAATAAGCTCAGAGAGATAAAACCTAAGCTGGGTCAGTGGTTCTCTTGTTTCCGGAAAATGCGGCGAGAGGAGGTGATCCTCTGCAGATTGCGCATCGGGCACACATACGCAACCCACGGCTATATGTTGGAGGGAGCCGATTAACCTATCTGTCATCGATGTGGTGCTGTTCTCACCGTTCGCCATATTCTTATTTCTTGTCCCCGCCTCGCGGAAGAACGCCAACGCTATTTTGGACAGCATGACTCGCCCCTTACCCTCTGTGATATGCTAGGAGATAACTCACCATTTCTGGAATTTCAACAGATCTTTTTGTTTCTCAAACACATCAACTTTGGGACCATTTATGCGGCTCATTAGATAGGTAAAACAAAACTCGTTATGGGCGCCAAATGACCACCGCAGTCGGCGCGCCCCTAAACTCCAATAAACAACAACAAAAAGGATCAAATTCGCACGTGCAGCACGAGCGTTGAAGAAGTAGCCAACCAGATGACAAAAAACGAATGCTCCGCTCATGTCGTGTATTTTCTTATGCACCAGTTGTCACAACGCATTGGGCAGTGGAGGCACTGTAACGGCCTGCAGTTGCTGCAGGACGGGGGACGTAGAGAAACGAGCGATACAGGAACACAAAACAATGCCGATGCTATCAGTCTGACCTTAAAGGAGAGCATTTGCATGTAAGGTGGAGCGCGTACATTGCGTATGTGAGCAGGCAAGATCTTAACAAAGATAAAACCGGCATTGAAGAGGGCCCGAACAGGATGGTGGCGTTCTGCGGAACTCTGCAACTACACAGATCCTTGTAGTGGCTTCCTGGTCTTTTGTTAGGCCCTCCCTGTGATGAACTCTGTCAAGCATGTGGGAATGAAAGCAGTGTGAGTGCTGCTATTCCTTTTCTTCGTTCATGTCCGAGGGCAAGCATTTCAGGACATTTCGAAGCAAGAGCGTCTCCACTCCTGTGTTTGCCTTACATCTTGTTTGCTGGCTGTATCCCCCATCTCATATCTCCGTTTACGTGGTCATTGCATATCAGCTCCCTTTCGTGCTTATGTGAAGTAGAGGCATACACAGGCTGTTAACACTTGCGCCATTGTGCTGTTTATGAATGTTGTGTTTTCTTCGATTGTTACAGATAGTTCAGTTCTTGCGTTGTTTTCCGTGTGTTTTTTCGGGGTGTCTTTAATATCCGACGAAATTTGAGGCATGGTGCAGGAAATTTAAGGGTAAGAAAGAATACCTTAAAGCTGTGCACTTTTTGCGGGATATTGGGCACTAATCCTTGTGCCGTCTACCACCACGCCCACGCCGCATTCCCCCCATCATGCCCATCATCCCTCCGCCTCTATTCATTGCCGGTGCTGGAGGAGCAGCCACAGCCGGCTGTCCCACGCCGACCAGCACGTTTCCGCCGGGCAAGGCCGCACCGGGCAGCGCCACGGGGCTCACGTGGCGCGACGTGGCGGTCAGGGTGTTGGTGCCGCCGAAGGTTCCTGTGCCGCGGACGGCGCCCTGCGCGGCCACGCTCGCCACAGCGCTCAGGTCGAGACCCGTGTTGACCTGGCCGACACGCTGGCCGCCGGGGTTGACCAACACACCGGCCTGGGACACTCGCTGACGCCCGGACGCCGCGCCTGTGACGGCGTTGCCCAGCGCGGCGTTGTGCGAGGCGCCTTTATTGGTCGCCACGCCGCCGGCCGTCACGCTGCCCAGATGGCTGTTGGTGCCGGTCAGAACTGACCCCTGCTGGGCGAACTGGCCGTGACCGGCGGAGGCGCCTGCGGGCACGAACGGGTCAGATAGGCGGAAGGTCGGCAGACCGTAACGGAGACGGGCAACAGAGGCGACACAATTTCGTCAGCAGGTTTTACGCGTGCATCCGACTAGGAGAGCGGTCTGGTTTCGGCAAAGCACGTCCATGTTCAATGCTCGTCAAGGCGTTGCGCTATGGGCGTCAGATGCCTCATGAGTGATTTCGGTGGAGTGGGGGAACCATATACGTAAATGACATTCATGAAAGTGCATTAAATACAGTCTCAAGGACCGCACTGCATCGGGAGTGCATGACCGACAGTGAGCACCGCCCTGCCACCAGCGCCGTGACTCAATCACACAGCCATCGCGCGGCGCGAGCGCCCACCGTCGGGCCGCACTCGGCTCGGGACGTGGACCCACCCTGCAGGGTGACGGCGCCGTTGGAGGCGCGCGTGTCCAGTTGGGTGTGCCCTGGCACGCGGAACACCCTCTGCGAAGCGGCGGCCGCCGCGCCGCGCGCCGAGCCCACCAGCGAGCCGCCGCCGGTCGTGAAGCCCGTCTGGGAGCCGGCCACCACCGTTTGCACGTTGTTGGGCGCCGCGCGCCCGGCCGCGCGGCCGGCACAGACGGCGAGCAGCACTATCAGCAGGCTCCGCATGGTCGCTGGGTCCGGGTGGGGGTGGCAGAGGGTCGGGCACTGACGCCCGGCCACCGCGCCTGCTCCTCTTTATGGCCGGTCGGCCGAAAGGTCACGGCACGTGAGTGGGCGGTACACGCTGCCGGTTCCACGACAGAAGTGTTACAGCAGAAACTCATAACGACAGGAGTGTTACAGCAGAAACTCATAACGAAAGGAGTGTTATAGCATAAACTCCTAACGATAGGAATGTTACAGCAGAAACTCCTAACGACAGGAGTGCTACGATATGACTTCTGCTGCCAATACTTCAACGCGTGATTAGGGCTACACGGTAGAACTTCGACTTCAAAACATTTTCCCCATCATTGCTTCTGCTACAAAAATGTCTTGTCTTTAAATTACGCGACATAATTTCTACTGCAAGCAATTTTACGCGACAAAGGTGTCACACGAGCAAGTAGATACCTTAACACCTTATACTCTAAATACTTTTACCAGTCATTAACTCTGCTGCAAATTCGCGTGCGGTCTTTCCATAGACACGACAAAACTTGTCCTTACATACTTATACGTGACATTAGTGTTGCGCAACAAAGCGTCTGCTTCAAAAACTGACGTCCAATATTACTTTTACTGCCAAACTACACAGTCTTTACTTTACGCAGAGCAGGGGCGGATCTAGCCCGGAGTTGCTTTTTTTTTTGGGGGGGGGGGGGGCAACCGTTCGTCGCCAGCTGGCTGGTGTGGGATCCGAGGGCCAGTGCATGGTGCCTCTCGCGAGTACTTAGTAGGGACACCATTCAGAACCGAAAAAGCACCGAAATGCTTTTGAATCTGAAACAGGAGTAAAAACAAAACAGTTAAAACAGTTAAAGTTAAAACAGACGGTAAGTAGACGAAAATTTATAAAGTTCTGGGAATGTTTTTTTGGGAGGGACCAAAACATACTCTCAGAGGTTCTGGGGGGGATCACGGCCCCGTGCCCCCCGCCCCCCGGAATCCGCTTATGACGCAGAGTTGGTTTTAGTTTCGATCACCAAACGCGTCATAAGTGCTACGTCGGACATTGTGTGTTTCTTAAACTTACGCTCGTCTTCGCTTCTAGTGCAAAAGTGTACACGGTTCTGATTTATACGCGACGCTTTTTACCAGTGTTCACTGAACGAGATGGCATGGCGCGGTGCGGCAATGGATGGCACGATACGGCACAATACGGCATGGCACGGCACAGAAATGAACTGAACTGAACTGAACTGAATTGAACTGAACTGAAATGAATTGCATTGAATTGAACTGAACTGAACTGAACTGAACTGAGCTGAACCGCACTGAACAGAACGGAACGGAGCGGAGCGGAGCAAACAAGACGGATCGAGATGAGACAGGGCGGAACAGGATTGGGCAGGGCAAGGCAACTAAAATGACAGGACATGGCAGGCGGGAGGACAGGTCAGAATAAGGCAGGACAGGACCGGTCTCGCGATGGAGCAGGACAAGACCGGCCTCATTTTGTTCTGCCTCTGTCTTTTCGCCGGTTCCGTTGTCTCTCCTGCCCCAAGTGGACCGTCCCCCGTACTGCCCCTTTAGTGTTGCCACCTGCTCCATCATAGAGGGGGGGGGGGGGGGGGCAAAGGGCAGAGAGCTCTGTTTCATCCCAGCCCTCCGTTTTTCTAGCCCTGCCCTGACATCTGTTTTCATTTTGTCTTCAGTTCTCTCTCCCGTCTTATGTCCTTCAAACTCTGTGCTCTCTTCCGTGCCGTCCAGGGTTCTGCCTCTTTTTGCTTCTTGGGATTTTTGGGTGCGCTAGCTGCTGTCATATTACGCCGCCAGCCCAGGTGTGCCCTCGGTCTCATCCCCTGACCTGTCTTCTGTGATTACGCCTTGGTCTGTCCTCGATCTCATGCTTTGACCCTGTCTTCTGTATCACGCCTCTGTCTATCCTCAAAACTGTCCCTTGCCTTGTGTGCTGCCATGTCTTCAGTCCCACTCCATGTTCCGTACCTGTCCTGTTTTCTGTTCTGATCTCTTTCCTAAGCCCCGTGCTCTTCTGGTCCTGTTCCATCTAGGATACGATGCAGCACTATCACTGTCTTGATGCCCTGTATCTGGTCATGCTGCATATAAGGTTGAGAAATGTCGTCTTTCTATGCTGTGGTTAGACTTACCTGCTACCGGCAGTGATAACGCCACCAGCCAAATGGCCAATTTTGTCGGTTTAAAGGACGTTTCTATAACCGCTGAAGTGGCAGCAGAAGGAATGTCTCGTAGAAATCCATACTGGAAAAAATTATTGCAGTACAGGCAATGCCGAAGGTAAGTTTTTGAAGCATGATATTTTTAGTGTTACATGACTTCCGCGTATAACACATAATCATGTATCTATCTATCTATGTATCTTTCCATCTATAGGTACCGGTAGAAGAAGAAATGTTGCTCATAAGTCAAAGCTGTATATGTTTCACAGTTAAATAAATGACGGTCATAGTTTTTGAGCCATAAGTTTTGTTGTGTAGCAAAAATGCTATTACAACTCCTAGTAAAAACAGCGTGGCGTAGAACTAATGTCGTGGCGCAGATTCCGTCGGTCACGCCATCTGCACTTGCACTAATGTCACGCCGCTCACACTGCGGTCAGGGTCGGCTCTTGCGGACACCGCGGAGCTCCTGATGGCGGTGGCCATGGGCCTGTCAGAGGTGACCCCAGCGCGGCTGAGTGGTCGTCACGCCCCCGCTCACGCACCGCTGTCTGCCATGTGGAGGCGCCGCCGACGGGCGGAGCGCCAGTCCGGCTCAGAGTGCTGGCATTTGGCTGCACAGCCGTGGTGGTGCCTCGTTGCTGCTGCTCAGCACAGGGGCAGGCTTGCGGAGGGATGTAACTGCGCCGACGCTGCACAGTCAAATTCATCACGGCACCCAAACCAAGACTGAGAGCTTCGCTGTCCACGGACTTGACCTGTTGAACACACGCACAGGCGCACGCACACGCACACGCACACGCACACGCACACGCACACGCACACACGCACGCACACACGCACGCACACACACACACACACACACACACACACACACACACACACACACACACACACACACACACACACACACACACAGACACGCACGCACACACGCACACGCACAGCGCGGCTACGTCATTGTGTGGTCCTCTTTATTTCTTGGGAAGTATATCCCGAACAGTTCAGCGCATGGTACTACAGTTCAGGCCAGCCTAGATTTGAAACATTTAACCCTGATCTGTACGTATCTTCTTCCTAATATCTGAAGTATTTATTGCCCGTCACCACCCCTTCCAAACTTTACAAGGAAAAGGGGATAACTAAATTACGAAGTCGTCCCTCTGCAACGCCTCTTTTGTTTGTTTGCGCTAGATTCCTTTGTTCAGCACCTCTGAGCACGCGGCGTGGCTAGATCGTGCCCATTAGTCGCTGTCATCACCCGTTTTAAGGTCATTCTTGGTCAAGACCGCATGAGGTGAAAAGTCGAATATTGTTCATCAAAAGGGCCTCCAGTGCTTTTATATCTGGACCGAGGACACTTCATGGATTGGATTTCCAGTATCCAGTCCAGTCCAGTTCATTACTCCTGAATCCAATCCGCCAAGATTGCACCCTTTGACGAATGCCAAATCTAATCTGGCCCAATGCATTAATGTAAAGACAGTTTGCAACATAATCCGTATGAAAACATAACTTGACACTCGGTTTGTCAATCCTTTTCAATTAAATTAGAACGGACAATCCTTGTATCTAATCCCGTTCTAATCCATTTATTTGTCACGATTTGTCCAATTCGTGAATGGCTCTCTGCAGCCGAATCGACTGCGATGCCTTCGATGCGTCAGTTCCAATTTAAAGGTCATCAAGGTAAATGGCAGGGCAGAAATGCTATGGCAAAGTCCTGAAAACCGCTCAAAGCACTGCTGCACACAGTTCAGGGGACCGACATCATCGCTGCAACTGAAGATCACAGGTTCATGGTGAGCGCTCAGAAGTTGACGGTCGTGGCCAGGAAGAGTTGTGGCCGTGTCATATGTCATGAGATTATTACGATATTGCCACGATGAGCTCACATACCTTCGCAGGAATGAATCTTACCACGCACGCACCTTGACTATCTCACCCTTACTCGCGTCTTCATGCGGGGCTGCAGAGAGACGGCAGAGTCAAACGCCGACTCAGCCTGTCCATCTATCCATCAGCAGAAAATGGGACACATGAAAGTGGCGAGCGCGTGCGCACCGAGGCTTGGAATACCCTTCCAAGCTTTCATCGCGCACATTCAAAGAATTTAAGTTCGGACAGCGTCATGTCGCCAACCAGCTATTCATCAACCTCGACATGATATTATTTCGCCCGAAATTTTAATAAATTGTAAAACGACGTTGATACACTCTAGGGTCCTTGATTAACAATGATGGGATAAACAATGTTTGAGTTTCCTTCGAGCCACGGCACGCTGAGAGTGAAATAAAAACGCCGTCAATAGCTCCGCCGGCGAAGAGGGACGTCAAATGGTGGCCGGCGGACAACGCCTAAAAACCCCCACATGTGCAAAATGGATTCTTCCAAGTGATCATGACGTCAGTGGTTGAGCCGCACGGCCAATGGGCGAGCTTTCATAGCTTCCCAATATCTGGAGTATGATGGCGCCTGCCGCGCCTGCCTACCGAGCGCTGCCGTGGATCGACCGAGAATGCGATGAATGCTGGTTGGTCTGGTGTTCATCCTGTAATCTGTTCACAGCCCGTCACAATTGACCATGACCTCGACGGCGAAGGTCAACCGCAACTGTCCACCCCGGCAGAGGCGAAGGCAAGGGGGGGGGAGGAGGACACTGGGTGATGTGTTTCCTTGTTAGGCCCAAAGGGGCCCAAAAGGTTCCTCGGAGTAAAGGCCCCTCAACAATAGGGCCTGGCGAGCTGACAGGAATCCGGATGAGAGACCCCGGCCCCGGAAGGACGGTGGCGAGAAGATGCCGATTGGAGGGTCCCTTGTGTCAACGGGGGGGGCCACAAGGATAGTGTGGGACCTTCATATGCGGATGGGCTCTCATAAGTCGGTTAAGGGCTCCCAATATTGAACGGCCGGTGAAGTGTTGGTCTGGTGGACAAATTCCCGGGCAAATATAAAACGGGAAAAACAGGAAAAAAGCTCGGACGTGACTATTGTGGGGGCTGAGCTAAAGTCTCATTAGCCTTTCCTGATTTTTACAGTTGCCTTTTGTCAAGCTCTGTGTCCACCCTCCACCTTTACCAAGGCTGTGATTGCACCCGTGAATACAAGTCAGAAGTCCCGGATTATCAGAAATTGCTACGGATCATCTTTAAACCACCATCTCAAACCAACATCCCAAGCGAAATTGACACTGCCCACAAAAAATTGACCGAATAAAGGTTTCCTGCAGGCAATCCATTCATTTCTGAAATGGTAGCTCCTAATGCGACACTTACGGTGCGCATGCTACAGTGAGAAACAACCGATTAATTCGATTAATTCCACAATTGCTAGTTTCTCATTTTTGACATTCTTATCACCAGCGCGTCAAGCATTTCAACACCACAGAACTGCAGAGTAGCGGGAAAGCATCGTCTTGAAAAGGCTGTCGTAATATTCAGTGGCAGCCCCCAGTTGTTTGCAGCGTATCGATGGCCATGCCCTTTAATCAAGCATATTGCAGGTGTGTTTTAAACCCTTGTCTTTCTATCCATCACCTCACCCTGTTTTGCATCTGCAGAGATCTATGTATTTTTGACTGAGTTACATTTTGAGGCCTGAGGGTGCTTGAGAATCAGTTTGCCTACTTCATAGCATAGGGTGTGCATCAGGGTCAGAAAGTTCTTGAATTATGCTGGTTTACCTCATGAAATCTCATGAAAAGAATGACTGAGTTTACAGCACCCTGCTGTGCATGATTGAGGGTTTTCGATGCTTGGTACTGTCATTATATTATATTTATACATGGATGAATAAGAGGTTGTGGGGCTGGCTCCATGGTAGATACCTTGTTCATGGCAGTGTCATCACAAAATCCCCATGCATCAAAATGACCACATGTTGCACATTGCATATGGAGCTGGTCCAAGGCAAATGAGTGTGATATCATGCAATTTCAAAACATGAGCATCATGCATAACTTAACATTAGTTATTTGGAAATATTTATCATCAGAACATTCCCCATTTATGAAATAGAAGAGATCTTCTTTCTTATGCTCCATATAGCACCAAACCCTGATATTGATGTTAAGTAATAATTATTTCATTCTGTATCTATTAATTAGCCTGTTTTATGTCACATCCAGAGGTAACTGCTGAGGGCATAAAGGGTGAACAATTAAATCTCACTCCCATTGTGTTCAGCTTCCATAAGCATTATCCCAACATATGATGAGATATGTTGCAAACCTAGGTTTGGTTTAGACTAGTGTGACATGAAAAATAACCAAGACATTCATGCTATCACGGGGTGTTGTTGTCATTGGGGTTTTATAGCACACTCAGCTGCAAAGGCTATGTAAAGGGTGGAGAACCTTTCACCTTTGCAGGTAGGCCAGGCACTGCACGGACTAAAATCCAGCGTGTCTGGTTTTTCCAGTTTGTAGCCTGAGCACTATTTCTGCTCCATATGTGTGAGTTGTTGAAATGATGAAACATCCAGTGGGAGCAGTCACTTGTATATAATAGGGCTGCTTTGATTCCCAGCTAATGCTTTGAAAATTGCTAGCTTCTAGCACTTTAAATGAGTGCTTATTAACAATTGCAGCATGCCTCTTGAAAGAAATGATAATCATTTGTTACAAAATGTGCATATCTGGTAATGCATACTTCATTTCCTATCAACATGTCTCATTAATGAAATCATTAAAGGACAGAGGCCACTCAGATCAGTTCTGTGACATGTTTACATGCATGCACATTGTACACTTCATGGAACATAGTGTACTCCCTGCACCACATCTGTTGATTGTGTTGGATTAATGAGGACAATGTTTTCAGATGAAATAACTGCAAATCTACAGATAAGAGAACAGCTTCCAAGAAGCTCCAGTTTTTTCTGCTAGCCATGGATCTGAAGGAAAAGCTCAAGACATTGATAAACAAACCAGTGAGTATAACCCTTGAATATGTGCTATGTTGTGTTTCAAACATATGACATACAACAGCCTGGTGACTGATGCATTATACTTTTCACTGCATGAGTGAGTATGTGTCATTACTTGTTTCTGGCTGAACTAATATTATCACAAGTGCTGAAAGGTTGTTGAATGCTGATTTTTTTAACAACCATCAGCAAACCTGCAATGTTTGTGCTTTTTATTATGGTAGGGGCATGCCTAGCCTATGTTCTCAGTCTGCTAACAAAAATTGCTCTGGTTATGTGTGTGTCATATCACACTGAGCTAAACCCATGCTTGTTAGTCAGGAATGTGTTTGATTGGATGTAGAAGGGGTTGTGGATATAATGCCTGCATCCCAGCTTACATGACATAAAACACTGCTGGAACAAGGGCTACATTCCACAAACATTCCAGGGCCATGGCAATTGTAGCAATGACAACTCAGTTGTAAGTGACCCACCTAACCCCTCCCACGCAAGTGGGCACTTTCATCCCCTGCTTCTCCACTCAACATGGCCACCAACACTTAAAGAGTCCCATCACCCATCCAGTCCCCCACCCCAAGCCTGCTCCGCCGGCGGGCCCGCACGCGGCGACTGACCCGAGCCATGTTCCGTCACGTCACGTCACGTCACGTCACGTCACAGGTGCTGCCCCGGGTCAGCTTGCCGCCGCAGCACGCTCCCAACACCTGGGACGCCTCCGAGGCGCTGGAGCGGCGCGTGCGCGTCGCGCACGAGGTCAGCGACCCGGAAGCTGAGCAGGAGGTGCTGGATGGCATCCAGCCCGTGTTCTTCGAGAGCCAGGAGCCGTCGGCGGTGTGCCGCGAGCAGCTGCAGGTGGGAAGGACGGCGGCGGCGGCGCGGCGCTGACGCGGCGTCGCTGACGGCGCCGGTGCAGCCGGGCTGACCAGCCCGCACCCACAAACACTGAAGGGGACCCATGTAGCTGATGTGTGTCATGTTACTTGGCCCTGTTCACATGGTCTGCCACCGATGGGTGACAATGTAACAGTGCGGTCATGTGATTCTGTGACCTTACCGTGATTCTTGTGACCTTAAGAGTCGGACATCTCAGACATGATGTTTTGATGTTTTAGATTGTTGTTGGTAGGTATGCTTAACCGCTTTTCCATTTCATACAAGTTGCTTAAAAACCTGTGGATCGGAAACAATTTATAAATCTCCTTTTTCCTTGTGCCTTCCACGCGCCTGTGCACTCAACGAACCTGTGTCCTCTGTTGTGCCAATATTTGATGCTCGTCAACAAGCTTGGAAACCCATATTGCATAAGCGCACTGCCCGTTACTGAAGCCAAAACTCCGTTGGGGGCTCTCCCGGCATTTATAGATGGTTAGTTGCCAGTAGACCCCCATCAATCACGGCACTCACGGAGTGAAACATGGAACTTGGCATCTCTTCGACCATAGACTCGCAATGTGTAGCTGTCTCCGTCTTCGCCCCCCCCCCCCCCTAACACCAGGTGAACCACAATACTGACACCTTGGAGATGGTACCCAGAATTTCTCCCGGTACCTCCCCCTTCCAAGCATGGGTTGCTCCCCAGCACTTTGTACGAAGTTTCACCCCTGCACAGAGCGCACCGTATGACCTTTTGCTCCGTGGTGCTTATATTTTTATGGGCGCTGAAAGTGTTTAGAATCTCTTTCACTGCAACTGTCTGCAATTTTGTATACATACTAGTGCTACGTATAGTATGACATTGTTCTCATGAAAAGGGTGGGACCAGCGAATCACGTTCGAGTGACGATCGTTTATGAGTTAAAAATCCGGATTGGCGCCGCCGGCCGGTTAGCTCAGTTGGTTAGAGCGTCGTGCTAATAACGCGAATGTCGTGGGTTCGACCCCCACACTGGCCAGCGTTTTCTGCCGATATTCGTTGTGTAAGGACTGCCAGACGCTGCCAGCTGCATGGTGCGTTAGGTCACTCAGCGTCGGCCAACGCTCGTGGGTGCACTGTGGCGAAGTAAGGGTCCGCCGTGCGCGATGGTCACCGCCACGACGCTTTAGCCGCGGGCGATAGTGTGTTAACACATCGCTTGGGTATATTCTGTTGCAGTAACTGCATGACAATTTCGTGCAGTTCACTCCTTCACGCACAACGCCATTCACTTTTTCTGCACAAGCGTGACCCGATATGTCTTCCCCGACCCGACGCACGGCTGGTGGACGTCGTCCAATGCACCTTCTCTGACGCTGCTGCAGATGTTCCCGCCGTCCATGGACGTGAACCTGGTGAACGCGCAGCGCCTGATCCTGAAGAAGCAGCTGACAGTAGTCTCCAAGAAGGTGTCGGACATGATTCTACACTGCCAGCCGGAGCACAGCAAGGAGCTGGAGAGGTACCGCCCGCTGCGTTCAGACGTGAACGCGCGACGCTCGCCGCTGTCGGATGGGGAGCATGGTGTGATGTTATGGGCGGGATATGCTTTAAATTCACTGCCCACGTTACAACCAATAACTGATACCCGACCTGTGCTGCCAAAGACGTATCAGTGATGAGGCGTGAAAGGTGACTAGTGATGAGGCGTGAAGAAACAGCAAGGATTTTGGTTTCCCGTTATTGAAATGGTGATGCAAAGACCAGCAATTAGGTGCTTATAGTATGTAGCTTATTATATATATATATATATATATATATATATATATATATATATATATATATATATGTGTGTGTGTGTGTGTAGCTTATTAAGAGGGCGTCAGATGTGCACATAGCTACAACCAAACCAACCATGCTTTGCTGGCCCAATATGTGAGGATATGCGGCATCCGATTCGCGCAACTCGTATCTAACTTGTGCCGCTGCATTATCCCCACCGACGTGTGTCAGTGTCGCCACCATTACCACGCTGGGTCGTCGCCACGCTCTTAACGGCCGCTGCCGATGCCGCGCCCGTCCCGCGCGGCGTCGGCCAGAGCGCGCGCCGCGGTCCCGTCCCGCGCGGCGCCGCCGGCGAGAGCGCGCGGGCCGCGGACTTGGAGCCGCGCCTGACGCCGCCCGGCTCTGCCGCGGCAGGGTGATGCTGCTGCAGGAGGAGCTGCAGCAGACGCTGGCCGTGTGCCAGACGGCGCGCCAGTCGGTGCACCAGGCGCAGGCGCACTTCACGGCCGGCGGTCTGGGCGTGCTGGCCAACTACCGGCACCGGCAGACGCTGCGTGCTGTGCTGCGGCCGCTACACACCATCAAAACACTGGTAACAGGCCTCTGCACACCATCAAAACACTGGTAACGGGCCGCGGCACACCATCAGAACACTGGTAACAGGCTCCTGCACATCATCAAAACACTGGTAACGGGCTACTGCACATAATGAAAACACAGGTAACAGGCCCTGCACACCATCAAAACACTGGTAGCAGGACCTTGCATACCATCATAGCACTGGTAACAACTCCTGCAATTTGTCATGGCATTGATCAGGACACTGGTACGCCAACGGAACACTGGTAATGACTTCAGTTACGTACACTCAAAACGCTAGCATTGACCCTTGCACATCCATGGCACACTTAATATAAGAAAAACAGCTTTCTTCTTCTGGTTTTTGGGCATTGTGGACTTAACGTTCTAATGCTGACGTAACGTCCTTCATTTTATCAGGATTTACTGGTCGAAAGACGTTGTAGTGCTAAATAGTGATTGTGATCGCGCACTCAATATTGTAAGCTGTTCCCATCGTCAAGAGTGAGGATGAGCGCGTGAGACGCTCAGATGATGGCCGCTACAGACCATATGAATTTTAGCTATGACCCCAACCACACTGCCTAAAGTTGGTAAGAACGTTGTGCAGTATACACCAACGGAATGTAGTTAATGCCTCCCCCCCCCCCCCCCATGGTGCCCTCAATCGAAGCACCAGTAACAGACCCAGCACATGGTCTTAATGCTGCTGGCAGCTCCCAAACACCAAAACCCGTCATTGACCGCCCAGCGCACGGGTCAGGTCGTGTGCAACATTCACCTCCACACTGTCAAATCACAGGTAATTGCTGAACAAGGTGTTCAGAATACTGGTCACGGTTTTCGCGCGCCGCAAAAGCGCCAATAACGGGTTCCGCGGACCAGTCAGAAGATGGTAACTGCGCGTGCCCACCTTCCTCACTCTGGAAATGGTCGCTGCAGGCCGAAAAACATGGGTATCCTCATATGAGAGCTTTGGTAACGCCCCCACACACCAGGAAAACGGTGTTCTCGGTGTCCCAAACAATACTGAAACATTGGCAACGCTACCGGCACACGGGCAAAGTATCGTTAACGGACATCCCATTGTTGGACTACTGGGACTGATCATGACAGACCTATCACAGCGCTGGTGTGTACTGTTGCACACGGCCGAAGCGCTGTTGAGAGCCCCTGCAGTCTGCTCCACCAGAGGGCGTCGGTCGCACTCTCATCGAACTCTGCAGGGGTAATCCCCACTCGGTTCGTTAACCGGAGTCAATACCTTGGTGGCACTGACTGAAGAAAGCCCGTTAGCGAAACGACGCCATAGCGAAAGGCGGGTGAACCCCGTGTCGCGTTCATTTTGTCCAGCCACATTCAGAACGACTTTGAAAATGTTATGCCGGACCACACAGTACGTGATGGAAAAACGCGCTGACAAAACGAGTTGGGTAACAAACGACCCTCCAATGCGACTTTAAGGCTGCCACAACCATTTACGCCTTTTCCGCATCAGCGTTGCCCATGCGTCGTCCTGGCTCGAGTCGTCATTTTGCCTTCATAGCGTTGGCCCTGCGCAGCAGGACTATAGAATATTTGGCCGAATGCGACCATTGTCCCAGCTCGTAGTGTTCCAGCAGCAGTCAAGGACTGATGGCCATACGCCTGTTTGTTAATAGCCTCATGCTTTTCCGTTTATACAGGTAGTAATGACCGCGATTTCGGCTGCGACGCGTGCGACTGCGCTGCGGTAATGGCACCACACTGTTGCAGGCCTGCACGTGCCGTCATCAAAATTGCGCCATCATTTGCACCCGCCGCCGTACGACATCGACTGAATTTGCTGGCCTCCACGGGGTCACCACCGCAGTGTTCTGTTCCATGGGGGATTATGAGCCTGTCGTTGACCTGCTGAACCGTGTTGACGTGGAACCGACCGGGCGTAACCGAGATGATTGAAGGCTGCGACCTGCCCGTAATGCCCCGTGAGCAATGACGGTGAAGAAAAGCCTAGCCACTGAGACAAAAACGCGTGCAACAGAAACATCTCCCGGCCTCATGGGTCGGCGCTAAATCACTGCCGTGCGAGTTCGACTACGAACGTTTTCGCCATGGTGCCTGTTGATGAATGCGCTTCGCTCTGCGGCCGCCGCATGGCCCGCCGTCTGCGGTCCCGTCCAGCTGACACGGCGCCCCCGCCCCCTGACGCGCGTGCGTCCGTGCCGGCCGGCAGCAAATGACGGAGGCTCGGCTGGAGGACCTGCTACGCGCCGAGGACTACCCGGGCTGCATCCAGCTGCTGCAGGAGTGCATGAAGGCGGCCGCCACCTACCGGCACTTCAGCTGCGTCAGTGACATGACAACCAAGCTGCAGGACACGCTCGACATGGCCGAGGAGCAGCTGGACGTCGGTCTCAGCAAGGTGGGCCGGGCGATCGGCCGGACGGGCGTAGGTCTGTGCCCGGCCGCCGGCCGGACGGGCGTGGGTCTGGCCGAGCGACCGCCGGCCGGACGGGCGTGGGTCTGAGCCGAGCGGCCGCCGGCCGGACGGGCGTGGGTCTGAACCGAGCGACGCCGGCCGGACGAGCGTGGGTCTGGCTGAGCGGCCGCCGGCGGACGGGCGTGGGTCTGACCGAGCGGCCGCTGGCCGGACGGGCGTGGGTCTGGCCGAGCGGCCGCTGGCCGGACGGGCGTGGGTCTGGCCGAGCGGCCGCCGGCCGGACGGGCGTGGGTCTGGGCCGAGCAGCCGCCGGCCGGACGGGCGTGGGTCTGGCCGAGCGGCCGCCGGCCGGACGGCGTGGGTCTGACCGAGCGACTGCCGGCCGGACGGACGTGGGTCTGACCGAGCGGCCGCCAGCCGGACGGGCGTGGCGGCGCCGGCCGGACGGGCGTGGGTCTGGGCCGAGCAGCCGCCGGCCGGACGGGCGTGGGTTCATCTCGGCCGAGCCGCCCTGTCTGAGCGTGATGCGGTGGTGGAGGGCAAGATGCGGGTGGGCAACACGCGCCTTAAGCGGCGGCGAGGTAGTTGTCCCGGGTGAGCCTCTTTACGCTCTGAGCAGGGTGGGCGGGGCGTGCCCCGGGTGAAACGCGCGTGATCGTACCGCGGTGAGGGTTAAGGGAGTCTGGAAGTGTCTGAGCTGGACAGAATGCCACTCTCAAAGCCCTCCGTTCGTTTTTGGCCCGAATCTTCGACTGGCTGAGACAGGGGTTTGAGTGCCTCAGATGGAACGCACAGAGAGCGGTGATGAGAGGTAGCACAAGATGGGCGCCCTTTTGTCGGCATGTTTGCCTCCATCGTGAAAGCTTGGTCCTGCCTTCTGTCATGGATCATTGTTAGCGATCATTGTCGTATGGTCATGCCGCTAAACAACATTTTAACATAGATCACATGAACTTATGCCCATCACGCAACACAATGCACATATTAAGATATCATAACATGAGCGTATAAACCGCATTTTAGAAGACAGCATTTTAGCTCCTTCCTTTACGTAGTTCAGTCAGTCCTCAACTTAGGCACTTTAACCGTGAACTACCCCGACCTCATCGACGATCAGCCTTGCGGCGGGTGGCTCGTCACAAACGTCACCGAATATCACTACCCGACGCCGGCCCTTTCGCTACCTTCTCCACCCTCCTGGCGCTACCCTCACCGCCCGGCTGGCGCTACGCTCCCCAGCCTGCTGGCACTCCTCACCAGCCAGCAGGAGCTAGAGCCGAGCCCTCGCTGACGACGGCTGCTCGCGCCGGCAGCTGTGCACGCGGTTCGACGAGCCGCGGTACGCCCGGCTCCAGGAGGCGTACCTGCTGCTGGGCAAGACCCAGACGGCCGCCGACCAGCTGCTGATGCACATGACCTCGGCCGTGCACAACACCAGCTGCCAGCTGGTGCTGGGTCACGTACAGCTGACGCGGCCAGCCGGGCCCGACCGGCTGCAGAAGCGGCAGTATCAGGACCTCTGCGCGGTGAGCACCCCCGCCCGGGGTTCGGGAGGAGCGGCCCGGCTGCCGGGATGGAGTCCGCTCGGGCTGAGAAGCTGCAGCGTGGCAGGGTTTGTGCGTATGGTGTCCTCGCGCGCAGGGCGGAGATTATGAGGACTGGGATAGCGCTGGGTGTGTGGATGGTGGTGTGGGAGTAGTCTAACCGCGTTACGTACACGCATCTGCTTTTCCTCTCCCCGATGTGGTGGCATCTCGCGCCAGTGTTGCGATTTCCTGTTCATAATAGGTTGCTGGAACTTGCTGGTAGGCGGGCGTTTAAGTAAAAGTTGCCATGGCGGGTGCCGATGGTGTGCTGACAAACTGGCAACAATGATTTGATGCCTCGCGTCAGCGGTAAATGAGCTGCTCTCTCACGTGCCCTGGGCTATCTCCCTTGCGGGCAAGGTCCCGGGCACACGTTCCAGAAGAAAACGCGCGTGGCCAGTGTGGGGGTCGAACCCACGACATTCGCGTTATTAGCACGACGCTCTAACCAACTGAGCTAACCGGCCGGTGGGCGCGGGCGGTCGCAGTGACCATCGGTGGCGCCTCTGCTGCAGCTCATCCCGTCGGAGAGTGTGCTGCCGTGCCTGACGGACCTCTGCCGCGTCCTCTGGACCATTCTCTACAACTACCACAGCATCGTACAGTGGCACCGGCGACGGCTCGCCGCCGAAAACCCGTCACCAGGTCGGCGGACGCGCTAGGCCCGGTCGCTAGGCGGCGGCGGGCGAGCGGGAACGGTCGCGGATGGTGTTTGACTCTGTTAATTGATGGTATTTCACGTATTTGAGTAATGTCCTGAGCCCGCTCGTGCTGCTAATGTCCCTGCTGAAGTTGATAGCGAATGGCGTGGCGCGTAGTATCAGCTGATGTCAGTCAACACGAGCTCGAATTCCAGACGAGTGAGCCCAGAGCTGGAATCTTCGCCGGCGAATGACACAGACTATCACGTCGATGTTCCCCTATTCTCGGGCTGGTTCTGCTCGTTGCATTCACTGCGCCCACACGCTCTGCGCAGCTGCCAGTCGCCATATATACGCATTATCAGAGCTTGTGGTGAAGCTCACCAATCATTGCTCACCTCAGCAGTGATCTGTCATGGCCTCTACAGAGGGAGTGTTGATTGACTAGAGTATCCGCCGCCCCAGAACACCCATTACTCACCTCAGCAGTCACCTGTCATGGCCTCTACAGAGGGAGTGTTGATTGACTAGAGTATCCGCCGCCCCAGAACACCCATTGCTCACCTCAGCAGTCATCTGTCATGGCCTCTACAGAGGGAGTGTTGATTGACTAGAGTATCCACCGCCCCACAACACCCATTGCTCACCTCAGCAGTCATCTGTCATGGCCTCTACAGAGGGAGTGTTGATTGACTAGAGTATCCGCCGCCCCAGAACACCCATTACGCACCCAAACTTCAACAAATGGTGAAGCCTCTTGAAATGTTACCAAATGGGACCTCTTCAAACGTTACCCCAATATCTTCAAATGCTAACCCTTGGGCTCTTATGTGCATCCGAAGTTGACTCAGCGCGGTGTGCAGTGCCTGAATTGGTTGGGGTGTCCCACGCTAGGCTGTCCTCTTCCCACGGCGAGCCTGACAGCTTGCGTCCCGGCCACAGGCGGCGGCGACCGGACCGTCCAGCGTTAGACTAGCCCCTTCCCGAGCGGAGCTCGACAGCACCGCTGCCCCAGGAGAGACGGAGTCTTCCCGTGCCGCACGCGCCCCCTCACGCTATAACCTCGAGGGCGCCTCTCCGCCGCCAGAGACGGAGTCTGCCGAGCTGGGGGTGAACCGACGCTACGTGGCGCAGAAGCTGGAGCATGGCCGCGGCCGCATCTGGCTGGACGTCCAGGGGCGCGTGCGCACCTACCTGCTGGCCGCCGAGCTGGCCCACTTCAAGTTCGACGACTTCATACAGATCCTGGACGTGGTGCACAGGTGGGTGTGGGTGGCCGATGGACTGAGCTAACACGATGGGCGGTCTTAGCATACTGGGAGGGGGGGGGGGGGGGCGTCATATGCGTACGGCACGCGTCATGCGCTCTTAAAACTTGGCAAGAAATGTGCGTGGCTTTGTGCAACGTGCATTTGCACAACCCCTTGTACACCACTTGCAGGTCTGTGATAATTTATCGGCGCCGGGCAGTCGGCGACGTGTCACAATTCCAGCGTTGTGGGCCACATGAGCGACGGCGCCGCTCAGCCGCGGAGCCGGGTCCCTGGGCGGGTTTGAACCCGGGACCTGCCGCTCACTGCCGACCCGCGTCTCCTCCCGGCGATCGGCAGGCTGCTGGAGATCGGCGAGGAGCTGAGCGGCCAGGAGGGCGGCCCGCTGGAGGAGGCCGTCAAGAAGCAGTGCGTCGCCTTCTTCCGCGTGTACCACCGCGCGCGGCTGGAGGAGCTGCGCATGTTCCTCGAGAACGAGGCCTGGGAGGTGTGCCCCGTCAAGCCGAGCTTCTCACTGCACAGCCTGCAGGTGAGCAGGCCGCGGCGCGATCAGGGCCGGACTGGGCGCGGCGGTACTTTGACGGACGATCTCGCGCGCTCTGACGCGCTCAAGTCGAGTGGCTGTTTTAACTAACATCGGTGTATCGTTCTCGCAAAGCACGCCCGTAACATAGGTCTGTAATGCTGTGTACGAACCTCCAACTTAACCACTGCCTCTCACTCACTGGACTCATTGATTCAGGTCTGATTCACTAGATTTGTCCCGTAGGATGCCGGCAATCGGTCGGCCCCGGTCAGGTCACACTGGCTCGATGATCCTCTCCCGCTGTGTCGCTGCATGTCACGCACAGCGAAGCCCGTCACCTAACAGCTTATGGAACCTTGAAGCCCTGCCCCGCTCTGGACCCCAGGAGTTCAAGCAGCTACGGCGCCAGAACCTGCTGTGCGCCGGGAAGGGCGCCGAGCCGGCGCCACGCACGCGCTACTTCGAGACGCATGACACGGAGACGAACCCGTTCGACGTCAAGCTAGACGCCACCGTCGACGAGGACATCCTAGCCGGTGATCTGGTGAGCGGCTGATCCGGAGGAGGCGGTCTGGTGAGCTGTCCCGCCCCGCCATGCCCCGCCACGTCTCACCACGCCCCGCCACACGCCCCGCCACATGCCCGCTAGGGGTGCACCCTGGTGTGTGAGTGGTTACCAGGCCGATAACATGTGGGACCTGAAAGGTGTTATGTGAATGGGTGAAAGGTGAGCCGGATACGGCTCATAGGCAGGCTCCACGTGAACAATCTGTGGCTTGCCACGCGCGTGACTCGATCCGCCTCCGCGCATGACGCCGGTCACTGACCTGACCTGGCCTGTCCCCTGTGTGTGACCTCTGCTGCTGACCTGACCTGGCTCGTCCCGCGCGCCAGACGGACGAGGAGTCTGACGAGGAGCCGGACGAGCTGAAGGTGGAGCGGGTGGAGGAGGCGCCCGGCGACGGGCCCCACCGGCCGGCCGTCACGTATGTGCTCCGCCGCCGCCGCCGCCGCCGCCGCCGCCCCGGCCGGCTGCACCCCGTGGGGCTGGTCCGAGTGCTCCCGGCTGTGGATGGATGCTGCGCGTGGGAACGATGTCGCATTTTGTGGTGTCGCATGATGAAACACACTACTGTTGTGATCGGATGGGTGAGAAGAAAGTTTTTTTGTATGGAGATGACTGTGCTTGACCATTTTTGTCGTGATTTTGGTGGTGGTGGTGTCTGTCTTTAGTTACGGGTGGTGGGTTGTCTGTCTTTAGTTGTCTTATGGGTGGTGCGGTTGTCTGTCTTTAGTTACGATCGTTGGTGAAGCTATGTGAATGTTTTCAGAGAAGAGTCTTGTCGAAATGGGCTCCTACATGTGTTGCATGCTACTGGATCTCGTTTTATAGCCAGAGCGTTGTCATCATTCGCGTTGTATGCTGCCCGATGCACATTTCCATCCGGTTTGCGTGCGCTGGTCGGTTGAAGCCAGGAGCCGTTGCGTGCAGGTCTCTGCGCCGTTCTGTGGGGGATTCCGACCATATGCGCCAGGTGGCTAGCGCGGCTTCACGTGCCGAGCTGCCGCCGGTCCTCACGCCAGCTCTGTCCTGCAGCTCGGAGCGGCGGACGCCGGTCGCGGCTTTCCGTGCCGGGCTGCCTTCGGTCCTAACACCGGCGTTGTACTGCAGCTCTGCGCGCCGAGTGGCAACCGCGGCTTTCCGTGCCGGGCTGCTGCCGGTCCTCACACCAGCGCTGTCCTGCAGCTCTGCGCGCCGGGTTCCGGCCGCGGCTTTACGTGCAGGGCTGCCGCCGGTCCTCACACCAGCGCTGTCCTGCAGCTCCGCGCGCCGGGCGCCGGCCGCGGCTTTACGTGCATGGCTGCCGTCGGTCCTAACACCAGCGTTGTACTGCAGCTCTGCGCGCCGAGTGGCAACCGCGGCTTTCCGTGGCGGGCTGCCGCCGGTCCTCACACCAGCGCTGTCCTGCAGCTCTGCACGCCGGGCGCCGGCCGCAGCCGTCCTCTCGCCGCCGGTCAGCTCTACGGCGCTGCACCTGCTGCGCCTCTGCGGCCGCTACCTCCACATGATGGCGCTGCTGCGCACGGTGGCGCTCGACGTGGTCGTCTGCCTCAGCCAGCTGTTCGACTTCTACCTGTACACGGTGTACAGCTTCTTCGCCGCTCCGGTACGGCTGCCCCTAGGATTTGTCGGTGTGGTCTGCGCCATCGCACGTAGTGAAATGTGTGTTTGTACTGTGTTTGCGTGGGGAGTCACGGAGAGGAGGATGGTCGGGGTAAAGTGTCATGTAAAGGGGAGGGATGTGTGCGAGCTGAGCTATCCGTGGGTGTCCCTGGTGTCACGCAACGCCGCTGGGAACGTGGTCAATGAGACGGACGTGGTGCTAAGGATTTGTAAAGGCTCGCTTTCGACCCGTTTGTGACCTGCGAATGCTGTGTCGTGCACCATCGGCTGGTCCGGGCTTGTCGAGTTTACCTCTGTCTCGTGTGCCTTCCTGTTGAGACCTGTCTAGACTGAGGTCCCGCATATTCCCAAATATGTACCGGGATTTCTGAACTCGTCTCTCCGTGCGCCCTCGTCTCCACTGTCACCCTGTCACTGCAAGCATTACCTCGGTGTCGTCTTCTTGGACCCTCCTGGCGCCCCCCACCACGACACCCTCGCCTCAGAATTAAGCCCTCCCGCTACGCCTGTCACCCAGTGTCTCTCGCTCACACGCGCGCTTACCAGCACCACGCCCTCGTGACGCCGCCGGCGCCGCCAGGACGACGCCGGCAGCTCGCCGCGGCTGGTGGCCGCCCTGCAGCGCATCTCCGAGCAGCTGATGCTGCGGCCGGAGTCGGCGGCCGAGCCGGCGCCGGCCGCCGGCCCGTGGCGCGGCGAGCGCGTGCCGCCGGCGACGCTCAGCCCGTCCGTGGAGCTGCGCCGGCCCGAGGCGCTGCACGGCCTCGCCGCCCGACTCGTGGCCGCCGAGTCGCTCGTGTTCATCGCCGGTGCGTGCGAGGTGGCGGGTGTGAGGGAGCGGATGGGCAAGGGGCGGACGGGCAGGGGGCGGACGGCCAGGGGGCGGGCGGACAGGGGGCGGACGGACGGGGATGGATAGGCAGGGGCGGACAGGCGCGGAGCGCTTTGGAATGGAAGTGTAGCGGTGCGTCTGCGTGGTGTGGCGCTTAGCGAGCGCTTCCTGCCTGCCATGTGTCGACTGACCACGTTTGTTTAACGTTAGGATTTTTTCGTCATCAAGTAGGCTCTTGATCTGTGATTTCATCAAGTTCTTCTCGCAAGTGGGTAACCATCATTGCTGCGGGATAACCCTCGTTATCTTTTAACCCGCGCCATCCTTAGTGTGGCTGAAGACAACCGGCCCATCAACAACCAGAGTGCACCCCATCGGTCGGTATATGAGCACGTGCCATCGACATTTGACGCCCGTCCCCTGATGCGCCGGGCCCCCTCTGACCTCAGGTCAGCTGGAGCAGATCCGGGGCCACCTGGAGGGCAGTATCCCGCCGAGCAAGCGACTCTACGTGCAGCAGTTCTATGGACAGGTGGGCCGACTGCGCAGGAGTCTGCGGATCAAAAGATCGAACTCAGTTCGAGAGTCGCATCAAGTCGTCTTGGACACGCCATTCCGTAGGATGTTGTTGGCCAGTTTTCATCATTAGAAGACGTCGTGTTTCTCTGCTCGCTTTTATGCTGGTGCTTCCCAGCCCGTGCACGCTATACAACCGTGACCTTACGGTGTCTTTTTCGGAAGCTGAATAACAAACTTGAAACAGGAAGCCGGCTGTCGCGCTGTACACACGCGGCAGCGAACAGACGCGCCCCGGGCGATCTGGCGGACGTCTGAGCCGTTGACCCCTGGGGCTCGGGTGGAGTGAGGCGCTGACGTAGGCGCCTGTCTATCCCATATAAATCTCCGCATTATTGACGCATGCAGCTGCCAAGATTATTAACATCTCTGGATACTGGCGAAACGGGAGCCAGTGAGTCACCGGGTGTCGGGATACGGCGGCTGACGTGCTCTGATGTGGCCGCTCGTCCGTCGTCTGGGGATTGCCACCAGCTGACGGGGGTAGCTGAGCTGACGTGCTGACGAAGCTGACGTAGACGGCTGACGACTGCCCTAACCAGCTGACGTGGATTCATGTGCTGGCGTGGCTGACGTGGCCGCTGTAGTGTGGCTGTCGCCAGCTGATGTGGCCGACGTGGCCGCTAGAGTGTGGCTGTTGCCAGCTGATGTGGGCTGACGTGGCCGGTAGAGTGTGGCTGTTGTCAGCTGATGTGGGCCGACGTGGCTGACGTGGCCGGTAAAGTGTGGCTGTTGCCAGCTGATGTGGGCCGACGTGGCTGACGTGGCCGGTAGAGTGTGGCTGTTACCAACTGATGTGGGCTGACGTGGCTGACGTGGCCGCTAGAGTGTGACTGTTACCAGCTGATGTGGGCTGACGTGGCCGGTAGAGTGTGGCTGTTGCCAGCTGATGCGGGCCGACGTGGCTGACGTGGCCGGTAGAGTGTGGCTGTTACCAACTGATGTGGGCTGACGTGGCTGACGTGTGACTGTTACCAGCTGATGTGGGCTGACGTGGCCGGTAGAGTGTGGCTGTTGCCAGCTGATGCGGGCCGACGTGGCTGACGTGGCCGCTAGAGTGTGACTGTTGCCAGCTGATGTGGGCCGACGTGGCTGACGCGGCCGGTAGAGTGTGGCTGTTACCAACTGATGTGGGTTGACGTGGCCGGCAGACGGTGGCCGTGGCGCCGGACGTGCGCGGCCCGGTCTACTTCCCGGTGACGTCACGGCTGATGGACTCTGACGTCATACTGATGCGCATGGCTAACGTCAACTGGGAGGTGAAGGAGCTGTGCAGCCAACACAACGCCTACGTTGACCTCATGCTGCGGGTAAGAGCTGACTGCAGACGTCGTATGGACGGCACGCTCAGCCTCACGTGAACCAACTGATGGTGATGATGAAGGAGTATTCTTAATCCGATCACCTGTGTCGGCTCTTGATCCATGTCTACGTGAATTACTGTACTAATCTTCACCGACATTCACGCTCACGTCGCTAAGTTTATGTCCCCGAAACAAAAGATGGCACTGCCGAAGGCATGTTTTTGCTCGATCTTGCCTTGAACGGATATGTTCTGGTGAGTTGTACTGAATGGAAGCTCAGAAGGCAGAGGTTTGGCGCAGAATTCATCAACACATAAGTTTGTTTTCGGCTTTCCAACGTAATATTGTTCGGCAGTCAGGACCACCGGAAATATATTTCACCCTGGTATGGTCTGTAAGTCACCATCAGCTGCGGACTCTAACAGCAGACACGGAACGTTTTCCAACTTTTCAATACCGGTCTACTGATTTTTGTTTCAATAAAGGCTTGTAGCCGAAATATCAATCCATCTATCTCTCCTTTTCCCTGGTTATTCTTCGAGAAATAAGGCTACATGTGCTGTATTATCTATATGCATAATGCTCCTCGCAAATGCACATAGCAACTTACGTAGCTTTTGAACCCCCAGACATTCCACAGACCTGAGATATTGCCAGTTCTGCACTTTGCTCTCGGCCTTAAATCTATGAACTAAAAGTATGTCGTGATAAGAGCACTGGTCTTTGGCACTCTTCTCCCATAACGCCCGGGAAAAGGCCAAACTTTGCGGGATCATTACAGCACAACGTGAAAACTCCTTGCGAAAATGAAGCTATGGAGCGCACCAGGAGAGTTTGCCACAACTTTCCACTTAATTGTCTAGAACACGATGTCTCACTGTGGGCCCAACCTCCATTGTGTGACGGAGTTTTTGGAAAAATCACTGCGTCCTACGAAAGTTGACTTGCCGAAAAATGCAGTCTTTTTTGTGGCCTGCTACGTGACCTGCTGTACGTACACGTGACGCACACGTGTCCTGCGCGTTTGAAGAACACCTGCCCCTGCCGTGCTCAAGTTGCGGGCCTACGCCATCGTTTTCAAGACGCTGCGTGACAAAGTGTGGAGAAAGGGCGCGACCGCGACACATTGCTAGCTCCGTGTGCACCAGCTCTTCCCCTGTGGTTCAGAAAGTGTAAAGATGCTCCCTCATGCATGTTTTCAGTGTTGGGCCATTGAAGGTCAAGGTCACATTATGCTAAAGTTTGAAAATGACGTGAATTTTTCCTCAAACACAGTATGTTATGAACCCGAATGACTGAGGTGCATCGCGGGTAGAGTCAAGCCCATTTAGCCGATTCGAACAAGGGTACTAAGACTGAATTTTCAAAACCACCCAAAGGTGAGTAGACATCAGGAAGTAGAACACTGAAGTACAGCGCAGCTTGAAGCGTCGAGTGCTGCTAATTTTACCGATGTCTGCTTGGTAACGTCGTTAAAGCAGTACCTCCTGGTACCTTGAAGGGTCAATATAATAGCATAAATAGTATGTCGACATAATGGCTGAATTTACAACGCCGAAAAACCAGAACTCGAAACCCTGCTTGCTTATATGAAGCAGACCTTTCGCAATAAGCAGTATGCTCCTCGTGGAAGAAGATCATACATTCAAGCCCATCTACTGATATGGTGGTAAAGGTCATATATGGGCATCGGGTGATCTCACATTTCCCCTTGCACTGAAGGGTGACAAGCTTTGACTTCTATCAGCTGCACGCTACGCACATCTGCAAAACTATGCAAAACTATGACGACCAAAGCGTTGCTTTGCCCGTTTGACTAACCCTGACACAAAATCTACGAGATCCACCAAAATCACTTAGCAAAAGTTCTCGATTACGTTTGGAGCTGCCGTCTCGTCTCCGAAAGTTCGATATCGTTGGGTATGTAATCGGTAAAGGGATTTGTCCACCCCGCACGCCGTGCCAGCTTAGCTGCACCGGCAGGACTAACAAAGGATTCATACTTAATACAGGTTCAGCAGTGCAGTTAACCACCGAACGATTGAACCCTGTGTTGCAAATAGGCACTTTTTGCTTCTCAGTACGCTGATCACAAAAATTGTATGTTTTTTGGGGATGCAAGTGCTTGGAATTTGCTGTTTTAGTCGATAGATGGCAGGAGCGCGGGCATGGCTGAGCTTGAGAGTGGTCGCATGAAACATTAAAGTGGCTGGCATTTGCGTGTGTTATTCTACGATCAATGGAGGACTTATGTCCTTTGAAGCATGGGCTGTAATGATTTCACTTATGCTTAAGATTCCGCAGCTGGCAACACATCCAGCATGAATTCCTAACGCGCCATCATGCGCGTTGGGTGGACCAGACCCAACCGCGCAGACTATCAGATGTCCCGCATGTCTGAGCCGGCGCGCTGCGGCGCTGGGGTGGACCAGAGTTCATCACGCGGACTATCAGACGTCCCGCGTGTCTGGGCCGCGGCGCTGCGGCGCTCGGTACGCCAGCGACTCCGCCGGAATCCCGGAGCCGTCCCGGGCGGGCCCCCGCCGTATTGATGCAAGGCTTGGCCGGCCGGACGGACTGCCACCAGTTAATGGCGTGGTTGGCAGCGGCTTCCACTATTACTGCGGAGCCGTCTAGTGGTGGTGACGATGCAGCTGTCCCGAACGCAGCCAACCCTTTGTGGAGGCGTTTGGCGCGCTCGGCAAAGGTCGCCATGCGATTGGGCAATGCGGCGCATACTGATAAAGGTCGCGAGCAGGATTTTTCGACGTCGTCTCAGATGCGGTCACGCGCATCGGAAATATGGTTGCATTTAGAGCGGCACGTGTGAAATGGTAGCTGGTGGCCTAATTAATGCCGATGCGGTACAACGTTGCATAATCCGGTCGCAAGTAATGGCGGCTAAGAGTAAACGGGCGTCCTGGTGTTTTGACAGCAGGATGCGTCAAACCTCCGAATTCATCTGTTTTGGATGGGACATTTCCAGCCATCCGTCTTGTCGTATGTTCGGCGAGGACCCACTTGTCGTGGAAGTTGGGGCAGTTTATCGGTTGCTGTCGAGCATAGACCCGCCGGCCACATATATTGCGTAATGGCGCCGAGTTACGGAGCCGAGCCGTGTAGCCGTTTCTTTGTTGTAAATCGCTTGTCGTCGTAAGTTGACTTTGGAATCTCGTTGCTTCACGACGGAGGAGCTGGCCATGCGTGTCACGCGATGTGTGGTCCTGCCATGCTGTTGATGCTCATGAGAGCTGCAGGACTGCGGAGTCAATGCGACCAGACCGCCAAATCCCTGACGAATCCAGACGCGTCGCGCGGGTGTTGGTGGGGAACATTAGCCTGAAGTTTGCGCGATCGCCGATTGCCTGGACTTTCACGGAGACCTTGTACGCTCTTGTGAGACCGTAGACGAGACGTTTCATTCTTATGTGTCTTTTTAAGGGCATGGACGAAACCGTCGTATTCGGCATGGTGTGTGAGGCACAGTTTCGGACGGGATGGCTGTTTTCCCTGGGCCGCTGGAGAGGATGCACTTGCACTTGCACTTGCCCTTGCGGAGCCCCTCATCCCCGCCGGCCCGCCGAGCCGGCGGGCTCCCAGCCGCCGAGCCGGCGGACCCCCAGCCGCCGAGCCGGCGGACCCCCAGCCGCCGAGCCGGCGGACCCCCAGCCGCCGAGCCGGCGGGCCCCCAGCCGCCGAGCCGGCGGGCCCCCAGCCGGCCGACGTCATCCCCGGAGGCGCCGTGACCTTTCCAGCGGCGGCTCCGCCCGCGCGTGTGTGTATTCGCCGGCTATTTTGGCAGCGGCGGCGGCGCCGGCGGCCAAGGCGGCCGGCGGCCAGCGCTGGACGGCCGCCGCGCTGCCGCCGGCTTCCGCTCCAGCGGCTTAACGTCACCAGCGGATAGGGCGCGGCCGGCAGGGGTGGTCTGTGGTCCTGTGGTCTGTGGTCTGCGGTCTGTGATCCTTTCATGGTTTGCCAAGGGGCCGGTGGTGATATCGAGAGGGATGGCGATAGGGGCGGTGCCCGGGCAGGGGTCAGTCGGGGATGGCTCGATCGTGAGGGACACAAAGGCTGACGCGCGGCAGGGGGCAGTCGAGAGGGCCACAAGGTGGTGTTTGGGTGGGGGTCAGTCGAAGGAGATGCGGTCGAGAGGGACATCACGTGAAATTAATGCATATTAAACCGATGACTAGACAGTGATCAGGCGTGTGATGATGCTGCCGATAGACGCACGTTGCTCGCATTGTATACGTTCATAGTTATGGACCGACTCAGATAATCGTCCAGTCGGAATGGTCGCAGCTGGATTATCGGGCTGGGGACAAGGCGGTGTTTTAGCTTTTTAGCGTGCTCTCAGCATGCACAAGTTTTGGGCGCATTGGCTTTTAAGTCAGAGAGAAAGGTATAACAGGGGATATGGGCTGATGCCTTGACACTTCTGCTACCGACGAGTTGGGCGCCGGCACAGGACTGCCGTTAGCACGCTCTGCACGGACTGGAGATGTTGGACTACACGGACGGTGCGAATGGAGTTGTTCGCACCACTTCAGTCGCAGCTTGTTTGCGATTGCAAAGGACTAGACGTGCGCTGCAGCTTCGCAGGGATGGTTATGGTCTTCCTACATTATTTGTATTAAGCGGCTGGTGGCTTTGTTATTTAAATTCATCCCGCTTGGATATTACATTGACCCACGTGGTGCGCTGCAGAGTTATGTGATCCGCCCGCCGACGTAACACATCAGAGACGTACAGGCTTCAGTGTGCGCCCCGCCTCACGTGAGCTTGAACGATATCGCTGCTATTTTCCAAGGAAGGAGTTGCTCCGTGTATCCGTACTTTTTTTGTTGGTTACAGGGGAGCTCACGAAGACCATGGTTAAAGCGAATGACTGAAATGGCATAAGTGGACCTAATTGTTAATATTTCATATCGCACTAACACTGCCAAATCATAATTATTCCGTTCATAAGTTTAGCCCAAACTCGTTCTGTATTTTGAGGGCACAGGCCGAGCGGATCTAGCAAGGGTGTGCGTGCGTGCGTGCGGAGGGGGCAGGGCAGCAACGTGAGCATGCTTCCCCAAGACGGTGACAACAGTGGAGCTTCGCTGTGGCATCTGTATTGCCTGACGGTGTTTTATGGCTGGTGCCGTTCACGCACTTTTTATGCTATTGTGTTAAGCCTGACGAAGAGCCTGACGATTTTTTGTATTCAAGTGTATGAGCTCTTGCGGCATGCTTTCTTCACTTATTTTTCGCCTTGAATTTTTTGTAGGAATTTTGTCTTTACGCGGTTATAAAGTCACCGAGTTTTGGCCCCAGCACGAGGTCAGCGGGAGGCGAGTGCTACATTGTGGTCCTTCGACTATCACAGCGTGTTAGTGCATAGCGTTACGGGCGAAGACAATGCGTAACATTGGCATTATCTCGGGCGCTCAAGACTTGTCAGGGTAGGAACGCTGTGATGTGAGCTCACGAGTTTTCTGCTCTTGCCAGAACAGAAAGAGGAAAAAGAAAGCAGAAGAAAACAAGTTTCCAAAATATGGTACACCTCGATGGAGTGAATTATTCCAGTCTCTATGTTTGTTTTTTTACTTTCCATCGTGAAGTGAAGAAGACCTTTAAAGTAAACGTATGTGTAATCTGTCTCGCGGTTTGGGAGTTCCTCATACGACAAACGGTGCCTTACCGGGAGTTTTCCGACCCTTAGCGACCCTTACCTACACTAACTCCACTGGCTAACGCTGTCGGGATACGAGAGCGAACATAAGGACCTGTAAACATGATGTCCGGACACAAATTTCGAATGGCAGAAAGTGGAACGGATTTAGCCGACAGGGATAAATGTCAAATAGAAAAAATGGACGAACAAAAGCCAAAGGGGATGCATTTTGAAAAGGATGAAAATCGAAATGGAAGGTACAATGGCAAGAGCACGAAGCAAATTCGAAAGGGATACAAATTGATCGGGGTGAATCGAATAAGAAAAAGTTTGTAAGACGAAAAGAAATGGGGATAGAAGTCGAATTGGGCAAAAGCCAAACGGCAGAAAGGCGACAGGAATGCAAATCGAAATACAAAAATGTGTTTTGAATTATCTCAGATTCGGACTTTACCCCTGTCGACTTTTATCCCTTTCAACCTTTTTTTTCCTTTTTCGCTCGACTGTTTCATGCGGCTTTTTCCATTTAACTTTTTCTCTGAGAACCTTTGCAAATATACTGCATGTCACGAAAGGTGACGTCGCGTGAGAAGATTGAAATAGCTGCATGACAATGAATACAAACACTACGCCAAGTAAATGTTTGTACATATCATTGTTGTCGATGAAGGTCGAATTTCAAAGCACCGTGAGTGGTAAGCAGGCCCATCGCTATTACAAGATCGATTTACGGCGCAAACGTCACAGGGCATGCGGCTGTATTGGGAGCTGGATCAATCAGGCTGTTTGCGGATCCGTAATTCTGCATGGCTGATAAGCTACGCATTTCGTCACGATTTGTCTTGCTGGAGCAAAGCCTGTTTTTAAACAGATTCAGGTGCGTTGGTTGCCGGCTGTTTTTGGCGAATACGGTCATTTTTCTCGCTGCTCCAGCACCTTTGCCAAACGTTGGCCGCCAGGCAAGTGACAGGCGATGAGGGAGACCCGCCGGTTCCAATGGAGTCTATAATTTTAATGTCCAACGAAAACATCCGTTTGTGATCGGTCCTTGTGAAGGTGAGCCGTTTTATGACCCGTTGGATGATGACGGTGTTTTAGTTGTGTATGGCGCAGCTTTTGAGAAACGCAGATCAGTGCGCGAAACAGTATGTTGTCATTGCGCTTAATCACCTTGATTAATGTGCCGCTGTTTCTGGTTATAGAATACGGGTCTGTCTGGGGGACTAATCTTATATTGTGTGAATCGGGTTAGGAATCGGTCTGCCTCGAATCAAGTAACTCTGGCATGATTTTTTGGTATCAGCTGGTTGAACGTGATATCACGCAGTGCAAGACGATGCATGGATCTTTCTCATCTTGGATGTTTTTCCAACCTTTGTGTTGAGGAACTAGCTGTGCCCGCTGCGTGCCTGAGGTCTGGCAGCATCAGGCCACCTGCATTTTTGCAGCTGTGTGATCTTGTGTATGTCCTTTGTCGCTCTGATCAGCGTTTGTATGGACGTTGTATGTTCTACAAGATTCTTTACAACTGGTCAAACTAGCTCAGCGTGGCCAAGCTGATTAATATTCTCAAGCGGTTTTATTGCAAGTAATCTCCGAACGAGACAGCACAGCCACCCTGCTTCTGGTCCCGTATGACTCGTACGTTACCAAGTGCAACATACCTAATTAGGGACTCCCGTTAGCTTGAGCGGACCGTCGGTACCCTCCCACGAACACTGGGCCGTATTGGGGACTCCCGTTAGCCAGAGCGGACCGTCGGTACCCTCCCACGAACAGTGGGCCGTCGTCGACCACGACGGCGTCTGTGAGGCCGCCTCTGCCGCTCGCAGGACCTGCAGGTGTTCAGCATGCGGCTGGAGGAGGTCGGCCGGCGCCTGCCGATGCCACGGCCCGTGCACGACGCCCTCTGGGACCAGTGCATACGCATGGCCAACCGAGCCTTCGTCGAGGGGTGAGTCGGCAGGCGGCTGGGGCACCGGGCCGACGCTGTGTGTGCTGCTCCGGACGCTGTGTGACGGACAGCACTGGACCCTCTGGGACCAGTGCATACGCATGGCCAACCGAGCCTTCGTCGAGGGGTGAGTCGGCAGGCGGCTGGGGCGACGCGTGCAGAAGTCGCCGCGTGCTGCGCATGCTCTGGACGCTGTGTGACGGGCAGTTCCAGGGCCGGCAGACCACGTCGTCGTCACTGACCGCGCGAAGGTTCAGCCGCGCTGTGCTGTGCCGGCACAGCGATTACGCGAGGGCGATGCCAGGGATGAAAGTGGTCGGTTGTGCTTGGTTACGGCTCATTGCCACGGTTTTTGGCCGTTTCCATCCGCCGCTGAGACTGATGGTCACTTTGGTACTCTGCAACTATGGCAACACGCTCTTAGAGGCTTTCGAAGGTCACGTGTCTGCGGTGAAAACACATTGGTGGACATGGGGACGTGCCCTTGAGGTGCACTCTATTTTAGCTGCGCTATCCTGCTGCCAATGGGGGCCACTTTTGTTTCAAAGCCCTATAAGTTTCCTCGGCGCCGACATCTATTAACGGTTTTCTGTGTTTTGCGATTCGACTGGTCTGGGATTAAGCAATGTAGCGTCTTTATCTGTGAGATTGATGCATGGTAACCGGGTGCCTGTGTACCATGGATGATTCGAACTGATCCTCACTTGCGTTTAAAGGGTAGACTATTGCAAACGTCTCATTCCAACAAACACAACCATGTAAGAGCCACGATAGAAATAGTTGGATCTTGGGGCCGAACGGCTTCTAGCACACCATCAAGATGAGCAAGTGATATGCCACTTTATGCCAACCCCAAAGTACGTTGGTGTGTTATGTAGCACATGTACAACGCCAAACCTGGCTTTTAAAAGCCAGAGTTGCGCCAGAAACCCTAATCACCCCATCAAGTGCCCGTCCCCGGCACACCTTCCCAGCCGGCCTTCCGTCCTTCGTCGCCTCGCGCTGTGGTTGCTGACGCTTCTCCCTCCCCGCAGATTCGCCTCAGCTCGGCGCTGCAGCAACGAGGGCCGGGCGCTGATGCAGCTGGACTACCAGCAGTTCGTGACCAAGCTGGAGCGCCTGACGCGTCTGCGACCGCTGCCGGAGCGCCACCTGGTGGAGACGTACGTCAAGGCCTACTACGTGCCCGAGGCCGGGCTGGAGGACTGGATCCGGCAGCACAAGGTGAGCCGCTGCCGGAGGATACGGACGAGACGAGGTGCGAGTGTGGACACGTGCAGATGGGCTGCAGGCTGGCGGGTCCCGGATTGTCGGAGGCAAATAGCCGATGAGAAACGACAGAATGTTGTGCATCGTGGAATAAGAGGGGGAGATGCCGTGCTCCTTTTAACAGACTAAGTTGAGAAATGATCTGCCTATGGTAGCAATGACAGGTGTGCATTAATTGTGCATCCTGCAAACCGCTTGCTGTCACCGATCGTTAGAACACGTCATCTACAGTGTTCATTCGTGAACGAGCTTCGCCCCGCGACCCGGCTGCTGGCCGACTGGCCGCCCCCGGCCGCCTCCGGCCGCCTCCGTGTTCCGTGACAGCGCGTCCCAAGATACCCGGGTCCTGCGGACCCCGCCCCCTGGCTGGCGCCGCCTGCTAACCCAACCCCGGCCTCTGCCGCAGGAATACACCAAGCGCCAGGTCACTTCTCCTCATTGGCTGCATGAGCCACGTGGGCAAGCGGGCGCGCACACGACTGGTCGGTCTTCTGGAGGAGGACGGGCGGAGATGACCGAAGATGGAACGACTCCGGTGTGGACGACGCCTAGCGAGGCTGTACATCGACGACGCATACCTTGCGTGCGCTGCGCCTGCTGGGGAAGCGGTCGCCGCCTGCAGGGTCCGCTTCGCCCGGAGGTCTCTGCTGCGGCGTGTGGTGACGTTTGATGACGTGTTGCCAATAACGCGAGAGCGGGGAGCTTGTCTGCACGGTGGTGGTGGGTGCACTGGACGTGGGGGCTATATTGTGTGTGATTAACAGTCATTCCCGGAGAGCTCCCCTGAAGTAGAGCTGCACGCTGCTCACCGGCGCACGTGGTGTGAGGCTGTATTGCCAGTTGTTGTTTTTTAAAGCAATATATCAGTGTTCGAGCACCGCTTTGAGTTATGCTTCTTTGCGCCACTTAAAATCGGATGGAAAGGAGGTTCGCTTTAAGAGTAATGAATATGCTTTGGGAGAGATTTTCCAAATGCACTTATAGAATTAACACATGATGAGCCCTGCAAGGAATGGGTCGAACGTGGCGAGAAGGCCGAGTGAGAAGTGAGCTTTTCAGTATCATCACCGAAAAGTACCGCAATAGAAAACTTGGATACAAAACAACCATAGTAGTTCACACGCCGTAAAATGAAAATTTAAAAACAACAATAGAAGGCTACCGACGTCTTCCTTATCATAATTTGCCACTCGAGCACGGGTCGCCGGCAGAAGAGTTCTGAGTGCGGTTCATCGCGCCGGCTGTTAACGTCTCTTTTCGACGACTGCATTCGGCCGAGGGCGCACGTGAAGGGCCTGCTTTCTTTCCGCTATTTAACGTTCAGCGTGGAAGTGCAGCAGCTCACATCCGATACTCGCAGAATATTCTATATCATGCAAAAAGTGGCGTAGACACGTGGCATTTTTGGCGACTGTCTGAGGTTCTTGAAATGTAATAAATAGCACAAATACCACAGCAAGCTGGACGCCATAGCACTTCTGCAGTTGCCATTAGCGCACCGAGACATCTTAATCTTTTGGTTTGGACGCCTCAAATATTTACAGAAATGTTAAGTATAGAATAGCGTAAAATAATTTTGACATGTGATTGATGATATACATAAGGCCTGCAGATAATATCCAAATAATCTAGGTGACTGCCTTACCTTCGCGATGAACTGATTACCTATTTAGCTTTGCTCTTCGGCATCTAATTAGTGTCGTGTTTGCTCTCGAAACTCGCGCCAGTGCAGAAAAACGGGCTTCGAGGAATGATTACTGAGGTCATAAATTAAGCCATATGTTAAGACGAGTGAGAGAGTGGTTCCGGACACTGACTTGGCCTGGAGCTTATAATGTTTACCTACGTTTATAAATGGGTTGGGGAAAATTGGTGTGTTCAATTACAAAATAACTAACGACATGATTTTGCTACATGCAATTCCATATTTTTGGGTGTCCAAATGCTATCACAGGAATAGCATTTTTTTTTAACCGAGTTGGGGAAAGCCATTTCTTGTAGCTCCACGAACTAGACTGTTCTACAGCACACATCCCATTTCTGGCTACAACACGCAGCCAATGACGCAATGAGTCAGCGGCCAACAGTCTCGCCTTACTTCATAGACGTTTTCGTCGCCCCATGATCACGACCCAAGCCTTCAAACTGCCACACGAGTGACGGTAGTCGGTACGGTTCGCGCGGCTCGCAGGGCTCCCGGCGAGCTGTCGGGAGGCAAGCGCGATCCGCCTTCGCCTCGAGCACGGAGCGCCGCTGCCAGACTCGGTCGATTCCCGACACTGGAGGCAGTACGGACCCGACCGGGCTGTAGAAGCCGGCAGCTCGCTCCGCGTGCTCCGGGCAGCCAGCAGCAGTCAGACAGCGTCTCCGTACTCCTCAAGCGGCCTCCGACCTCCTCCGACGAGGAAGGTCGTAGGCCGTCGGAAACTGAACTCCTCCGTCGAAGGGGTTCAGCTTCCTCGCGCCGTCCTTCGGCTCCCGTTGGGCGCCGCGCATGGTGGCTGACCGCTGCCCCGGCGCTGCGCCGCAACCCGGCGAGGGCCGACCAGCGCGTGCGACCTGCCCGTGGCGCCGCAGCACCGCTCGCTGGCTGCACCGTCACTGGCCGGCCAGGCCGTCACTACTCGCCGCTACCGCCGCCCGCTTCCCGGACAGCTGCCTCGCGAAATGGGTCCAGCCCAGCGCCAGCTACTGCTTCTCAGGCGGTGCGAGGATGAGTGGGTGACGTACGGTCAGCGTATCAGGCCCTGGATCCGACTTCCGTGAAACGTAAGCTGGGGGGGGGGGGGGGGGGGCTTTACTGCCGCTACAAACATTCACTGGCCGGTGTTGGATAACGCTGATGGCTGGCCGCCCGGCGCACACGCCTGCTGCTGGATGACGCCGTCTGCTGCTGGATGACACGCGGTCTGCTGGATGATTCCACCCACTGTTAAACGACGCCGCCTCCTGCTAGACGCCGCCGTCTGCTGCTGGATGGCGCCGCCTGCTGCTGGAAGAAGATGCACAGTCTGCTGGATGACTTCACCCGCTGCTAGACGTCGCCGCCTGCTGCTAGATGACACTGCCCGCTGCTGGATGACGTCGCCTGCTGGATAATACCGCCTGCTGCTGGATGACGCCGCCTGCTGCTGGATGACGCCGCCTGCTGCTGGATGACACTGCTTGCTGCTGGATGACGTCGCCTACTGGATAATACCGCCGCCTGCTGGATGACGCCGCCTGCTGCTGGATGACACTGCCTGCTGCTGGATGACGCGGCGGTCTGCTGGCGCACACGCCTGTCGCTGGATGACGCGCCGGTCTGCTGACGTGCCGTCTATTTCGGGGCCCGGGTCGCCCGTGTTGCGCCGCCGGCCGAGCTGCGTCCGTCAGTGGCTCTGCGGACCTGCGGAAGGAGGCCGCGCCCTGGACGGCCCGGTTAGCCTGTGGACCCCGGCACCATGTGAGTAAACGGCAGGGGACCGTGAGCGCAGCTGAGCTCGGACCAAACGACTCCACAGGCCACTGGCGATATGCTTTTGCGCAGGTTATTGTGATTAACCATTCCTTGCCGTTTTTGTCGTCGAAGTGATGTCGATGTCACATGTATGCGACACCGCGTTGTTCATGGCTACAGGCAAGCAACTTACGAGTCGGCGCCTCTTTTGCATGTAAAAGAGAGGCGGAAGTTCTTAACGGTTACAACCTCGTTACCGCTAGTAATAGCGCAGGGCATTTCTGGAATTTATTCCGGAATGTATGCCAGCGTACCGGCTATTTGGCCAGTAGTGCGGCTTCAGAGGAGGCCGGCACGTAGCATGAATACAGATTTTGGTGTGTCTTCAAATAAAACTGGTGCTTCTGGTCAAGGCAATAGAAATAATAAGTTTGACTTCCATAAATACACTTCAGTCACACGTTTATGATGTCGTTAAACTGGCTTATTTACAACGGTAAAAACAAAAACAACCCAGGTAGAGATAAACTGCTCCAATGAGACGGTTTGCAGCTAAATCAGGTGTTGTTTCAGATGCTCTCCGAATATGACTCATAACTGGAGCCGTTCCCATCCGTATCTAACCGCTGAAAACAGCAGCATCGCAGTCCCCGCTCGGACTGTGGTGGGCAACATCGAGACACAATTGGGCAATGTGTCCCGGACCCACGCACTCCCTACTCACACCTGTATTACGGCTCACCGGCGAATGCTATGGTCGTGGGGAGTGGAGGAGTCGTGTGAGCCGCGGACCATACATTCCGCAGAATTGTAGCATCGCTGCCTACGACGATTTCTGAACAACTTGACTTCAAAACCGGTGTTGGTGCGCTCTCTTTGAGACGTTCCGTTCGCCCGATCAAGTGCTTGCGGCTTCCCTACGGCGGAGCTTCAGCACACTCGGAGACGCCACAGCTCGCTGGGAGACCGGACCGCCGGCTGGCTATCCGGGGGCGGGGGCGGAGCGTTCAGAACAGGGTCTGAACGCGCACGCCCTGGGCAGCCAGAGATCAGCGCCGCACTGACCCTTGTATTGGCGAACATTCTTCGGGGAGCTCCGGTTCGGTCGTTGCTCTTGGCGTGACCGGGTTGACGTCGATGGAGAATACAGGATGGCCGGTGTGGGGCGGCCGCACCAACTTTCGTCAAACTGACGCTGGTTTTGTCACGTTGACACTGAAAGATGCTATTTTGGTTGCTTATACTGCACTAACCATCCTTCACGTCCTCAATTCTCACGTATCGTTCAAATCGAAATGAATTTTTACGTTAATCATTTTCGCCCAGCTCTGTTTGTTCCAATAACATTTTCCGATTGTAGATCATATGAAATATAAGCTCTTCACTTTCATGAGCTTCCTATAAGCCATCGCAAGTGCCACTGAATGTCAAGAGCTGGCTGCGGCACGATCCCATTGCCAGAAGAGTCGGGCGGTTTGAAAGCCAGCCTGCCGGCCTCGGACGCAAATTGCCGCTTGGATTACGCGTCGGGCTGCGACGATTACCACGTCATTTAGCCTCCGTAGTCTGAGTCACCCGCATTCCTTCTCCCGAGACGTCCAGAGCCCGACGTTGTCTGCTTTCAGCACGAAGCCAGTGACGCGCCTGTGGCTGTCAACTCTGCTGGCACTATCTCATAATGATAGAGTGCTTTCATTTGTAAAGCAGCCCTGACCGTTATGACGGCTGGGCTGTGGATGGGCGTTCACGTTACCAAATTTCTCCTGGTACCTGACTCGAGGATGCAAAAACCTTCGCAACGCTCGGCTCAGGCAAATCCCCAAGTAACCTGACGGAGCCTCGCTGGCACCAGCAGGCGTTTTGTTGCTCCAACTGTGAACTATTTCACACACACGAGAGCTGACAGCGCCAGAGGTGTTCCACTCGCCCGAGCGGGTTAGCGCGGGGCTAAACTCAGTGGGTGACGCACGGTCCACATCGGGGGCGGCCGGGTCCGCGGTATCGGGCGCGCGGGCTCGCCGCCGCCGAAAATAGCGGCCCCGCTGGACCGGGCCGGCTGCCAGCTGACGTGCCTGGTCTCTTGCTCACGGCTGCGGCCGGGCCGGCCACTCCACGACCCCGGCCACCCCCGCCCTTCCCTCGCTCGCTGGCATGGTGAGGTCGCCCGGGCCGGTCTGTCACGCAGCTGCGCGGGCGGACTCTGTCCCGTCATGTGACGCGGCAATGACGTCTGACGGTCGACGCAGGAGCCGCGAGAGCCGGCTCGTCCCCGGGCGTGCGGACGCTTTATGCAACGGAGATCCGTTTTCTGAGCTTCTGTCGCGCCGCGTGCGTCGGACTTACTCCAGGCTGTGTGAGGCTACAGACTGCTGGCTTCGACCGATCAGAGGCGTACATGCCTGTAATAGGGGGAGTCGTGAGCCATTACGAACGCTCCAAAACTGCATCGCCCGTGACAAGATTTCGTGCGCACGCCTGCCAATATCGACGGGAGACATCCGGCTGAGCTTTCATTTAATTTGCATGGACAATTCTATCAGGGGAAGCTTTCATGTGATGTATGGTAGTCATGATCAAATGACTGCACGTGCCTGACGTGCCACGTCCAATTGATCCGGAGACCACACTCATTGTTCCACATTCACATTATCCACACAGATGGGATCACATTCATGATGCCAATGGTGCTATAGCGTGACGATGCGAAACATCCCACCCCATTTTCAAAAATTGTGGTCTCTGTTTTTGTCTGCCTTTTTACCTGTGCATCCTGCGACTCTTTCTTTCCATTCTGCCCAGGTAAACTTAAGCTTCAATGTACAGATAAGCGGATAAGCTATGAGCTCTAACAAATCAGATAAGCTTTAAATAAAGTATTTTTTGGCCAGAGTATATCATCATTATCTGTCGGGCTTGGGTGTGGAGTCCAGCCTCTCTCTAATTAAGCTTAAAGTTGATTGTTTTCGAATGTTCTGTTGATGCATCAGCGCAGCAGGGCTCTTCAATTTCGCGTGCGATTTACGAGTGACCCTTTCCCTTGTTTCAGGAGAGAATGACGCGACGGTGAAGATACCTCCCCTCCGTCACTGGAGGGGGTCGATTAGCTCAAAGGAGAAACAGATCAGGTGAGATTCATTAGTATAATGTAGTTTGTTTTCTTATCATTTACGCTCGCAGGCTTGAGTAGGTTGATCAACGTTTGGTTAAACGCTTGCGTACAGATTCATGTTGCTGTTAAAGGACAGTACAGTGTTATGGACACTGTCGCGATGTCACGAAGATCGCCAAGCCATGCCAAACCATTATCATATTTTGAGACTACATTTGAAACATTGAATGAAAAGACTGCTCGTTGTGACGATGAAAGCTCGGTTACGCGACGATACGAACGCACGATTGCTCCACATTCAGTTCAGACTCAGCTATGCGACAGCACCCATAAGCGCCGGCATATGACATCCGCAGCTCAGTTGTCGACTCCAGCGCAGAATTTGATTTTACAAACCCAGATGAACTGCAACGCGACTGGTTCATGTTCACAAGATAATTGGTCGCTATCTTACTTCTCTGGCGACATTAACTAACGGCAGCAGCAGGCGACTGTAGAATACAACCACCTGTGACCGCTTCAGTCCCCTGTCTGAGATGCTTCCATAACTGAAAAGAAGCTCGCACGCGCCCGAAACGGCAACAAGACCGTGGGATTACCTCAACCTAATGCTACCATTGGTAACGTGATCTTCTCAGAGAACCAAAGTCAATGGCAGCATCAGAACAAAGCTTGGTGATTGCTTTGTACGCTTTTCATGCCTGAGTTGTGGACATGGATTTTTAATGATAAACTGACTAAACGTTCAATTTGGGAATTCTGGTTTCCCAGTGTGGTGATTACCCTTAATCGACTGTTCTTGAACTTCTGAACAGTTGATGCGTATTACCTGAAAAATGTTTTAAACATCTAGTTCATGTCCGCTGCACCACGTTTGACGTTTGTATACGTCGAAGCATGCCTTCCACAGACGTCGGGGCTATTTGTAACTGTTTATTTATGTTCTGGTGGGGAATATATCCGATTGGCATCACAAAGCTCGATGCCAACCAATGCTTCAGTTCTCGTTTTTTGGAAAACTTTGGCTCAACTTGTGATGTTTGTTTACTAAGGCCGTAAACTTTGTATGCCTTTCTGGACGCGCGGGAATGCTGGCCGCTCTGTTATAACTAAAATCCTCGCCTGTTGTATGTCAGCAGTCCTGTCATTTGCAAGCGAGCCGATGCACATTGATCTCGAAATCACAATGAGTTTACCCCCACACCGAAGTATATATATATATATATATATATATATATATATATATATATATATATATTGTGTGTGTGTGTGGTGTGTGTGTGTGTGTGTGTGTGTGTGTGTGTGTGTCCGAAGTGTGTATATATGCACATATATATATATATATATATATATATATATATATATATATATATATATATATATACACATATTATGTAAGCTCATAGCCCAAAAAACGGAACTGTTAGTTGTTTTCTTTATTCAGCCGGGCCACCAAACTTGATATTACCCCACTCGTTACTGCTCACGAGTAATACCTACCAACATGCACCCTGCAGATTCTGAAACTGCTTTTCTGAAGCAAAGCTGAACAACCCGATGAGGTTCATGCTGGCACCACCCTACAACAAGTCATACCTTTGAACACATTCAACACCCACTTTTCACCCACCTCAAATTACTAAATCGTACCAAAAGTGTACCGAGCCGACTACAGTCTTGACACCTCGCCCATCAACATAACTCATCGTTAACAGGCCGGGACCACGCGGCTGACTGAGCAGAAAGGCAGTCTGCGGCCGCTTCTCCGGCTGGTGCCAAGGCATCGAAGATCGACGCGTGCCAAATCTTGATGCGGACCGAGCGCCGCCGCTTATTTCGGCCCGTGCTTCACGGCTTTTTCATCGCGGCTCTATTCATCATAGTGAGGGCGCGACCTGTGCAGCATTTACGTCAGCTCCAGGGCTTAGCTGGGTGACGTCTCGGCTAGGATTGGCAGCTTTGCCAAATCTTTGCGCGCCGTGAGGCTGCCCAGGAGACTCTCCCAGATACATGATCTGAAAATATTTGGAGATACTATACCTAATCAAGACCCACGGCCCTTGGGGAGAGCTGCACGCCCTGTGTTTATTTGCTTATCGATGACGATAACAAAGTGCACTGCTTATGGCGCTTGTGTGAAGGTCAGGTCAGAACATGCTCGCCAAATTGACCGATCCGTCACGCCATTAAAAGTTGGCGGATGATAAGACTGCGTGTGGCACTTGACACATCGTTGGCATTTATCTTCTTTCTCATTACGTTCCCAGGCAGATGTTTAGTTTTCAGGCGACCTGTGCGCCTTATCAGAGGTTGGTGAGGTGCCTTTCTTGCCATGCAATGCATCAGGCGGCCGCCATCCATGGTCTTCTCGGAAACATGGCAAACGCCAGCGGATGGTGGTGACGGACGACCCTGGTGATCCAGTCAGAAGTGGCATGCTGGTCGCCAATCGCGTGTGGGGTAATGTGCGCTTGAGTAACGGCGTGCTTGACACGCGCCCGAGCGGCCGGCTGAATACCCTTAGCTCAGGTGGAGGTCAATTCGGCCCGCTGAGATTGCAGAAACTAAGAAAGCTATAAACACCAAATTAACAGGGTGCTGTTTTGTGTCTCTATGTGAGCTTATCTTCACCAAAAGTTAGGTCCCTTGGTCATGACCTTCAGGTCAAATGTAAAAAAATGTCAAACTCCAGACTGGTGTCCAAAGTGTCGCCAGGACCTAGATTCCCTGTCTTAAGCAATAGGTTATTGGTGCTCATTTAAGGTCAGTAGCATTACTTGACCGTTCGCAGGTCATAGTATATAACAATCGAGCAGGACTGCTTTGAGTTCTGCATTTAAATAAGCCTTCAAAGTTACGCCAGGCAGCATGTTCCCAAAAACAAGATGTTGAACTAGGTCATTTTAAGTCATTGGCCTATTCTAACATTTTGAAAGTCCAAAGAAGATGTCCAATGTGATTCCTGTTCTCAACAGATTGAAAATGGACATTAGAAACTGCCTCATACAGTTAACTTTACAGCAATAAAGTGCGTTGGTTTTGACCTTGGCCTGAGCTTCATACCTGGCCCTAGGCTGATGAAATTGGCTCATTAAATTGTTGTGCGTCCTTAGAAACTATCTTAGGGGCGTATGACTCGTCTAATAATTCTTGCATCAGACTGAGCGATTCCCTAGAAATCGTTCCATCTGAAACCATGGCCTGATTTTGACCCGCCGTAATTCAGCGACCTTGCAAGGTACATCTAAGTTTGTGTACCAAACAATGGCGTACAGCTTTGCAAAATTTGGCGTGGTTACGCCGCGCCGTCCGGAAACTATTTTGGAAAAACCTTCGGGAGGATTCAAATTGACCCCTCAACAGAGCGCATGTTAAACGAGGTCAGCACCTTGTGGTCCAGGCCAGATCAACTGGGACCTGTGTCGCATGGCGGACAAAGAACTTGGTCGGAAGCTTGATGGTGGGAATCGGCTCTCTCACCCCTCAAGGGATTCCGGTGGGGTTAGGCGAGACTGACGGCAGACATCTTGGTCGAGCTTTGATTTAGATGGTCGGCGTCGACGCTCCCGTGGTGTCATTTCGCTGGCATTGGATTCGTGTCGGTTTCTGCCGGAAATTTGGTTAAAAAGGCCCATTAGCGAGTGTTGAATATAATCCAATCACGTGATGGCGTCGATAAACCCTCCCTCCACCCTCCCCGCCGCGCTGGACGGGCCTGACACTCCAATCGCCCTACTCCAGCTCAGTCTGTCCCTGGATGCAGTCGTCAGACGTCACCGCGTATCCGACGTGGCTGTCAGACTGCATGCCACTTACGACGCACGTGACATGTCAGGCTGCATGCTGGCCGTTGCGTGTCAGTCTGGATCGGACTGCAGCCTTGGTATGTCACCGCACGCCAGACGCGAGGCGACCACGGCACAGAGTCGGGTGGGGGTGTGCACCGGTCAGACCACCGCGGTTAGCACCGGTCACACGTCAGAGGGCCGTGCCATGGCGTCAGGTCAAAACTCACCCATCGCGGTCAGAGCCGGTCACACGTCAGAGGGCCGTGCCATGGCGTCAGGTCAAAACCCACCCACCGCGGTCAGCACCGGTCACACGTCAGAGGGCCGTGCCATGGCGTCAGGTCAAAACTCACCCACCGCGGTCAGCACCGGTCACACGTCAGAGGGCCGTGCCATGGCGTCAGGTCAAAACCCACCCACCGCGGTCAGCACCGGTCACACTTCAGAGGGCCGTGCCATGGCGTCAGGTCAAAACTCACCCACCGCGGTCAGCACCGGTCACACGTCAGAGGGCCGTGCCATGGCGTCAGGTCAAAACCCACCCACCGCGGTCAGCACCGGTCACACGTCAGAGGGCCGTGCCATGGCGTCAGGTCAAAACTCACCCACCGCGGTCAGCACCGGTCACACGTCAGAGGGCCGTACCATGGCGTCAGGTCAAAACTCACCCATCGCGGTCAGCACCGGTCACACGTCAGAGGGCCGTACCATGGCGTCAGGTCAAAACTCACCCACCGCGGTCAGAGCCGGTCACACGTCAGAGGGCCGTGCCACGGCGTCAGGTCAAAACTCACCCACCGCGGTCGGCACCGGTCACACGTCAGAGGGCCGTACCATGACGTCAGGTCAAAACTCACCCACCGCGGTCAGAACCGGTCACACGTCAGAGGGCCGTGCTATGACGTCAGGTCAAAACTCACCCACCGCGGTCAGAACCGGTCACACGCCAGGGAGCCGTGCCACGGCGTCAGGTCAAAACTCACCCACCGCGGTCAGAACCGGTCACACGCCAGGGAGCCGTGCCACGGCGTCAGGTCAAAACTCACCCACCGCGGTCAGAACCGGTCACACGCCAGGGAGCCGTGCCACGGCGTCAGGTCAAAACTCACCCACCGGGTCAGGTCAGGTCAGACCACAGCTATCGGACCCCATCACAAGTCAGACTGACGGCTGTCTGCTCTCGGGTCGGGTCAGACGAGGTCAGACCCGCGACTGGACTCCGGCTGGGGTCGGACGGGCGGCAGCCGGCCCGTCTGCGTTGGCACGCGCCCACCGCAGGGTATGTAGGTCGGCGTCTCGTCCGAGCCGCCAGCCAACTCGCCGCGCCGGGGTGTTTCCGCCCGCGCAACAGCCGAGCGGAACGGCGCATCGTCTTCCGCGATCGGAGCGAGCCACCGAGCCGGTGATCAGAGAGAGCCACCGAGCCGGCGCTATCGGAGCAGGTGGCAGATCAGAGGAGGCAGACCGCGGAGTTCGGGGGTGTAGTGCGTCCGCGGCTGGCTGGGGACGCAAAATGGAACGCCCAAGTGGCGTTCTGCCATGACCGAGCCGGTGAGTGATGGGTGAAGAGTCCCGGTGATCGGTCAGACCCTCTGTTGCTCTGGAGTGTATGATGATGTTGGAAAACAGCTGAAATGTGAATGATCGCATTTGATAGGGCAGCACGCGGTTACCGGTGTTGCTACGTTTTCCCAGAGATTGTAAGCCAGAGGGGTTGCAATGTCCGCAAATCAAGTAGTGATTGAGCTTTGGCGCACGTTAAGCGGGTCTTTGAAAGCAGGAGAGATGTGCACATCCAGTGAGGCGCAGAAAATATCTATCTCTTCTAAATTGGGGCAGTATGACTCGCGACGAAAACTTGCGCACAGTGCAGGGTTGAGAATACGGCATGACAACTGCGGCAGCAGCCACACCAGCCTTGCTTTAAAAATCGAGACAATTTTAACTCTCCTCTGTTAAAAGAGATGTCCAATGAGACAGGTGGCATCTTTGCCAGAGCCAGGTTTTGTGGCTATCCTTCATCACTTAGCCTGACTTTTCCGCGCCTGGGTCTCTCCAATGGAGCAGGGTAGCCAGGATTTTGCGCTAGAATGAGCCAAGCGGGTCACGAGGGGCTGCTCCAGTGAATGGAGTCTCTCTTTGTCACTTAGGTGCCTGGCGTTTGGATTCAGAATATTTTCATGCTGGGGATTTCATTTGGATGCTTTGGGGCCCGTTTACATGTTTGAGGTGTCTTAAACAGCTAAAAAGTGCGGGGGTTCCGCCAACGGTAGGGGCGGAGGTCACGCCTCCAAACTGCTGCCTTCATTTTTCTGCTACGTCACTGCTTCAACACACTCTCTGACAGAGAGCACTGTGATGCTCCTATGCTGGTGAATGGCGAACATTTGCCACACTAATTGCACCGGCCTGCCAGCCCCGTGCCGCCCGCCACGTCACCGCCCTGACCGCGGCCAAGCGCGGTCCTTTGTCGTTCCGGCCGGACACGCTGCCAGGCCCGTGCCGTCGCGTCACCGCCGCCGGCGTCACCTGGCGGGGGTGGGACGCCCGTGACTCGGCCGGCCGTCAGCTGACGAACAGCCGGCCGTCACCGCCTCTGACAGCAGTGACGGGCTGGGGGCACCGTCGCACGGGCGGCTCGCCTCGCCGGCCGCAGGCGTCGTTTGTCACGCGGCGCTCGGCCGTCAGGGATGTCGGATCCGAGTGCCGACAGCTCCGGCAGCGCTGCGGGTCGCGGCGCCGACCTGCGGAGTTGCCGGGGCGATGGGCGGGAGCGGCACCAGATACCGCTGTCCGCTGCGACCGGACGCCAAGCAAGGTCTTTTGATGGACTGGGGAGAACGGCGCATCGATGATGCAGCATCCTAGAGCGCTGTTGCGCTTGGATTTCGGCGCTCAAAACAAATTGATAAAGGGTGTGCGGTGAAATAATTCGCGAGCATTTCGTGCAACAAAGTATAACTCCTCAGACTCAAGCGAGTTACCATTTCCACATTCCGCTGGTCGTCTCTCGCGTGGCAAATTCACGGTGTCTGGGTCACGAGACGCCCTGGTGCGGTACAGTGTCGGAGCCAGCAAGGCGCGGCGGCGCGGTGGGCGGCGCGACCGGTTAATTTTAGGTCGGCGGCGCGGTAAACGGCCGGCATCCGCTGTGCCTGGACTCCAGCCACGGCGCCCGACCGCGCCGCCGCCCGCCGACGAACGCTCCTCGCGCCTGCCCCTCCTCAGGTGAGCCCACCGGCGCCCGCCTCCCCCGGGACGCGCCACGGTCATCTTGTGTCGTCCGGGGAGCGCATGGCCGACCGGCGCGCGACGCCCGCACCCGCGCCGTCAGTCGCCGCGGCTCGTCCTCCCGGGTGAAATGCGTTCGTTTTCTCCTCGACGACGTCAAGCGTGACGAGGACGATCACGTCTGTTTTTCCTACCGGCCGTTTGTTGTTTCGGTGCTGTTGACAGGCGGCTCAGGCAGCGCGCGGCGAGGTCACACCTGGCCGGCGCGTCTGTCACCCGCGTCGGCGCGCTTTTTAGACCGCACGGCGCGCCAAGTCGCCAACGCGCCGCCGCCCGCTCCATCTCTGCCGCGAGCGGACTGGGTCGCCGCGGCGGCTGGCCCGTCTGGAAGTGACGCGAAGCCCCCGCCGGCGCCGCGTCGAACGTTCAGAAATAGACCTTGAACTGGAGCAGGCCGTGGTGTCAGGTCACGGCGCCTCCGGGCGCGTGACGTCACGCGATGACGCAGCGCCCACAAGCTGGCGCCGATCTCGACGTCGTTGAACCGTCTCGAAGGCCCCGATGAATCAGGCCGGGGCCCTGTTCACTGGGATCCCCTGATGAGTACGCGAAACTCGCTCGCGTCTGCGGTAGTGCAGAGAACGGCCGCAGGTGCCAGAGGAACCTCAGTGGTCCTCTCGGCCCGTCGGCGGACGGCTGGGGAGCCGCGAGTGCTGCCCTGCCTCGGTGGAGAACGTGGGCTGACCAGCAGTCCGTTCGCGGAGAGCTGGCCTGTGTGGTGTCGTGCGTCCAGAGCGATCTACTGAGCCACTGTTGGGAGGTGGGCAGAGGTGAGCCCGCCGTTAAAACGGAACAGTGCCGGTGTGCTGTGGCGTGGCCTCAGCCGAAAAAGGCCAACCTTATTAAAATGCCGTCTGGCGTCAAACCTATTGGACTGCTCAGTTCGGGTGTATAGTGTGCGAGGTGCGGTTAGAGGTCCTCGATCCCTGCGGTCCCCGGTCCCTGCCGTCCCCTACCGTCAGGGACCGTGGATGAGGCCTCGGATGTCTGGATCAGCTGCACTCTGTTGCAGGCCAGGGCTCTCGTTAGAGGTCCCCGATCCCTGCGGTCCCCCACCCTCACGGACCGTGGATGAGGCCTCGGATGTCTAGATCAGCTGCACTCTGTTCCAGGCTAGGAGAGCCTAACAGGCAACGATGGAGTCGTTCGACTCTCTGCTGACATGCTGCATTTGCTTGGACCGCTACCGCAACCCCAAGCTGCTGCCATGTCAGCACTCATTCTGCATGGAGCCCTGTATGGAGGGCCTGATCGACTACGTCAAACGACAGGTGAGTTCCTGCATAGCTTCGGCGTCTCTTGCTCAGCTGGCTTGTAACGTCAGAAACACAGCAATTCAAATTGCATGTGCATTTTGAGTGCTGTGTCGGATGTCAAGAGGGAAGTTGGACGTAACCGCATACATATTTTTAAAATAATGATAATTCCTGTTCGTGCGGATCAAAGGTCTTTACTTTCCGCCTCGACCTTTGATACGTCGATTGCTCCATATTTAAGAGTAACCAGAACCCGCAGTTTCCTGCCTAGGAAGGACGAATTCCGCGAAGTGCACGTGATCTGATTTCCGAGCCAGCCGTCGGCCGCCCGCTGCCAAACGCGACGCTCTGTGCCGGCACAAAGAGGTCACGTCTCTCTAGCTGGCGGCCTTGCCAAACTCGCGCCTCCCGTCGTCTGTTCGCCTCCACCCCTCCCCTCGTGGCAGGACCGGACAGCGCCGCTGTCAAGGCGCACGAAAACAGTTCGCTCTTTCCTCCGCTTTGGTTGGCTGCATGCGTGGATAGAGATACGGGGTGCGAAGCTGTAGCTCTTGATTGGAAGTCTAAGTTCACTCTTTTGGGCGCGTGATTTCGAGAAATGCAACGCTATGGAAGCATAGCGCGTAAGTCATGTGTCATGTCATTTGCAGTAAAATGCCGCGACATGATCTTTCTTTCGAAGAAGATGCCTCAGTTCATATGCTACCAGTCATATACAACTTTGTATTTGGTTTGCGCTTGTCGTTGAGACTTCGAGCAAACCCAACTTTGGTATAATTAATCTGATTGTAATTTAGCCTTTCCTTCGCAACCGCTGTTTCGAACGATTTCATTGTGATATCCGCGAATGGCTCCTAAGTGCATGCCGTAATGTCAGCGATTGTGCGAACGGAAATGTTCCGAGCTCCGTTGTCGAAAATGATATTGGGTCAGATCGAACTTTGTCAAATCGGCTCTTTGACCAAATGTAAGCTGACTATAAGTGAAGCACAGTTTACCTTACTTCTGACAATGTAAATGACAGTGCAGCCACCTGCTCCGTTTTCCGACTTAACCATGACTCCATCTCAGGTGAAATGTCCCGAGTGCCGCGCGGAACACCGGATCCCGTACAAGGGCATCCAGGAGTTCCCCAGCAACGTGACGATGCAGCGCTTCCTGGACATGTACCAGACCATCTCGGGCGAGATGCCCGACCCCACCCAGGGCCAGGTCATGGAGCGATGCCAGGTGAGCGTCGGCCCGCAGCAGCTGACGCCGCGCTCGCGTGGAGGGCGGGCTTTTTGAGATCACCTTGCGTGAATGTCTGCCAGGTGGCTTGCTGTCAGGCAAGAACGTTGCCGAGCGTCTTTCGAAAATTTTGAGCTGCTATGCATCGTGACGGCATTTAGGCTAGAGAAATTTGTGTACTGATCCATTGTTTTGTCGTTGGAAAGAAACCTCCCTTTGTGATTGTGTCTTAAGCTCTACTTCTGCGTAGTCGGCAGACATAGGTCCTCGCAGCTATTGCATACGCAAGCCTCGCATCAGAGCGTTGTTCAATGTAGCTTTTTGCCGCACAGGTGTGCAACGAGAAGGAGTACCTGCAGCCGTGCGCACACTGTGACAAGAAGGTGTGCCCCGACTGCAAGTCCGCGCACGTGGACGTGCTGAAGCGCGAGCTGGTGCGGATCAACAACCAGGTGAGGCGCGGCCTGCACCGGCTCCAGGACATCCACCAGGCGGTGGACAAGAACGCCAACACGGTGCAGCAGAACTGCGTGGCCGTGCGTGATGAGGTGGAGAACATCGGGCAGCGCCTCATCAAGGCCATCAAGGACCGCACCGAGTACCTCAAGGCCGAGGTCGACTCGCACATGTCCAACGAGGTGCGCAATCTGAACACGCTCAAGAGTAACCTCGAGCAGGAGATCGCCAACATCGAGAGCAACTCGGACCTGGCCGAGAAGCACCTGAACGACAATACAGAGTGGGACGACTGCGAGCTGAGTGACGCCAAGGACATCTTCCTAAAGACGGTCGAGTTCATCCGCAACTTCGAGCACGAGACGCCGACGGGCGGCGACTTCCGGCGTCCGGTGCGCTTCTCAGCTGTGCAGGACCCCAACTCGCTCAGCAAGACGCTGGAGCACTTCGGCGAGCTCAACATCGGCAAGAAGGAGCTGCCGGAGCCGGCGGCGGGCCAGGGCTTCGGCGGCGGCTTTCCGGCGCTGATGCCGCCCGGCGCCTCGGGGCCGGGCCTCATGCGCAGCAAGTCCGACCACCGGCTCGTCTCGCAGCTGCGCCAGCAGGAGGAACGCGGCTACGGCGGCTACGGCGACGAGTCCGGTCGCTCGTCGCCGGTCAGCCGGCGGCGCTTCGGCGAGCGGCCGGAGCGCAAGGCCAGCGACGGCGGGCTGTACGGCGAGGACAGCGCATACGACTCGCCCTGCGAGCGACGCCACAAGTACCGCTCCCGCTTCACGCGGCGCAACCTGGATCCAGACGACGACATGGAGAGCTACCGGCCCGAGCCGCACGCGCCTCACGCCGCTGAAGCACCCAAGGAGAAGAAGAAAGAGCGCGAGAAGGTCCTGGACACGGACGACGCCACCAAGGGTCCGCTCAGTGGTATCGCGCGCATCCTAGATGTGCCGCGCGTCATCCAGAAGATGGTGGAGAAGGAGAAGGGGCCGAAGAAGAAGAAGGAGGAGCCGAAGTCGGCGGCGCCGGCGCCTGCGAAGCCTGCCCCCACACCAGCACCCGCGCCCTGGCGGCGGCAGAAGAGCGAGGACGACGAGATCTCCAAGATCAAGAAGATGAACCAGGAGGCGGACGCCCGTTGCGCGTCAGGCGCCACCCCGGCCGCCGCCGCCGCCGAGCCTCCGGCCGCCGCGCCGCGCGCCACCAGCGCGTCACGCGGCTCCGTCGAGAGGCGCTCTTCGCAACCAGCGGCTCCGGCTCCGGCGCCGGCTCCTGCGGCGGCGCCGCGGCCACGTCTCTCGCGCGAGGAGTCGGGCAGCGAGACGGATGACTCGTCGCGGCGCCGCGCCGCCCGCGTCAGTCGACCGGCCTCCGACACGCCAATCTCCGAGTGGGTGAACGAGCCTTTCGAGACGCCCAGCTCGGTGGCGGCGCGACGGAAGGCGGCTGCCGAGTCGGCACCCCCTGCGCCCGCTGCGCCCGCTGCGCCCGCCGCGCCCGCCGTGCCTGCCACCCCCGCCGCCCCCGCCGCCCCAGCAGCGCCCACCCCGGCCGCGCCCTCAGAGCGGCCGCGGCGCACGCCGCTGCGTATGCCCGAGCGGCGTCTGTCGCGCTCCCACAGCTCCGAGTCGACGTCATCCGAGTCGTCGGACGTGCAGTCGCCGGCAGGCGTCGCAGACAAGCGTAAGGCAAAGCGCGGCTCGCAGCCGCCGACGCCGGCTTCTCCCGGCGCGCCGGCCACGCCACCGGCGCCCAAGACGCCGCCCGTGGCCGCCACGCCGCCGGCGCCTGGCACGCCCGTTGATTCCGAGTGGCTGGGCGCAGCGACGCCGACAGCCAGCCGGACGGCGGCAGCCAGCGGGCCGTCGTCGGCTGCCAGCACGCCCACTCCAGGCACGCCGAGCTCTGTCGGCACGCCCACTCCCGGGACGCCAGGCTCTGTCGGCACGCCCGCTCCCGGGACGCCGGGCTCTGTCGGCACGCCCACTCGTCCGCGCTTTCAGAGCCGCTTCCTGGGTCGCGCCGGTACACCCAAGGCGGAGGAGGCCAAGGAGTCGGAGAGCAGTGACGAGTCCGAATCCGAGTCGGAGACAGAGTCGTCCTCGGAGTCCGAGTCGGAGGAGGAGGAGGCGCCAGCGCCGCCGCTGCGACCGGCCGCCGCACCCATGACCAAGACCAGCATTGGCCCGCTGCTGGCGCGCAGCGCGCACGCGCGGAGCGGCTCCGGCGACGCGACGACCACGCCCACGGCCAGCGTGGCGTCGCGGCCGAGCCGGCCGTCGACGTCGTCCGGGTACGCGGCGCGTCGCGAGTCTGGCGATTACACGCCGGCCGCGCCCGCCACCGACCGCTACGCCAGCCGCTACGGCGGCGACGCCGCGACCGAGCCCAAGCCGTACGAGTCGCGCTACGGCTCGCGCTACGGCGACTACGGCCAGGGCAATGGGCTGACGCGCTCGCGGACATCCTCGGCGCTCGATGGCCGCACCGCGCCTACCGAGGACTCGTACGCCGCGTACGCGGCCAAGTTCTCGCGGCCGGCGGCGAGCAGCCGGCCGACGTACGACGACTACTCGTCCACGTCCACGCCGCGCTACCCCTCCTACACGTCGCGGTTTTTAAACCGAAGTAAGAGCTCCGCTGCGCTAGACGCGCCGGAGGAGGCGGCTCGCCCGGCGGGCGAGGCCGCCGCCCCCGGCCCGGCCGCCACCGTCGCTGACGGCGGCCGACCTGACGGCACGTCCAGATATGCGCTCCCCGCCGAGCGCCGATCTTGGCTTGCCCGCAGCGGGAGCTCTGAACAGGCCGACGAGCGAGGGAGCAGCGGCGGTGGGTCCTCGCCCACCGCCTCGCTGCGCTCGTCGGTCCAGCGACAGGGGAGCGGCGACAGTGGCGCCGCCAGCGGAGAGCCGGCTAACCCCACGCCAGGCACCGGCGGCACGCGGTCGGAGGCGCTCAGCAGTTGGGCTCAGTATCTGAAGAGCAAGTACGGGTACAAGAATGGCAAGGAGACCAGCAAGGACGTGGGAAAGGTGAGCGTGCTGCGTGGCGGTGTAGTCCGCTCGGGCGGCGTAGGTGGTGGCTAGTCGATGTGTTTTCCTCTTTCCGTTTTGTGTTGTTTATTTTGCATTGTATTGTACTAGAATCATTCGTTGCTTTCATCTGTGTCGCAGTTGTCTGATGATATTCTGCTTTCTTTAGTTCCTGAGATGATGGCTATGGTCACACACTTCTTCCAGGATGAAAACTTGCGGGAAGACGCGCCGACCCAATGTGCTTTGACTTAGCTGTCTAACCCGACGTAGAGCATAAACGTTCGCTGGAATACGCAGGTGCATTTTGCGATACGCTTTGTCTAAAAAGAAGCCTTTAGTGCCTTCGTCCAGTCCCCAGCTCTGAGGATTACTGGCTGGGGATGTTCCCAATGCAACGCTTCAGCCATGTTTACTGGCTGCAACGCTTTCTTGCGTCTAAGCATAACCCACCGTTAAAATATTGGTGCATACATAAACGTCTCTCACTCCAACAATTTTTCCACACGGCCAAAGCAAGCTTAAATAAGGCTTTGAATCTCTCAGCCAACTGTGTAACGCGACTCACTGATTTAGTCTAACGCTAAGCACTGAAGCTAACCCCTGAGACTGTCGCCGACACTCCAGACAGCCCCACCGCCTGCCCGGGCGACCCCGTTTTGATTAGCTCGTCGTGTCGCGCGCCGCCGTGGCCGCCAGTTTTGCGTAGCTGGTGCGGTCGGCTCTACGCGGCCCGGCGCCCGTTTCTAAGATCTGATGGCCGGTGGTTGTTCGCCGCAGTGGCTGCGTCGTCGGCGCTCCCTCAGTCATCGCCGCCCGATTTCAGGACGATAAGCCCTGGTGGGTGCACCAATAACGCCGCTCCCGCCGCCCCGGCTCCGCCAATAACAGCATCCGTGCGCCACAAGACGCCAACCATAAACCATTGAGTCATTGCGTAAAGTCTAGCCGTCGTTAAAGTCAGAGTGCTCACGAGTCACGAGTCACGAGTCTGCACCAAGTGAGTGTGCGGAGCAGGAGCTTCTGTGTGGGCTTGCACGGCTTGGTGAGGCTCCGGGCCGCCCTGCCTTCTCCTTAGAGGCTGACAGCTAACGGCTTTTGGGTCGGTTCATGTGCGTTTTAACCGCTCACAGGTCGTTGTGACTTCTAAACCGCGCTCCCGTGTGGAGGCGGCGCTTCAGGAACACGATCGATCTATCGGCATGCCGTATTGGACTGGGGTGATGACCCGAAGTAAGGTGTCAAAGGGTCAGATCTGGAGTATGCCTGGTAAATAAACAATTGAATTTTCAAATAACACTGATTCGATGACAGTTCTGGCCACATTCTTGTAACGATTTTGTACGCTATTTTTATATTTGCTGTGAACTTTGATTGCAATATCTTTGCGTGGTTGAACAATTGCGTTATGATCCTTTCATTGCCGTTAAGTTTTATTCATTTTATCGTTGTATGTTTTACCAGCGTATATACCCGGCTTGTAGTTAATCACAGCTCTTCTGCACCAGTAGTCGACGATAAAGCTTTTCTTGGACGCTCTTCGTTAAAAACCTTCCCGCTTCACGCACCATAAATCCCCGCCCCCTCCCCGGGTGGTACGCTGCACCCCGCGCCTCCTGCTCAGACGACCACAGATCTTAGAAACCCGCGCCGGTGTGGGTTCACCTCCCGCTGTGCTGACGGCGGCGCGCGCTGATGCAGGTCCTGCCGCGTAGCAAGTCCTCGCACCTGCTGGGTCTGCCGGGGGAGGCGCTGCTGGACGCGGCCGTCCAGGCGGCGCCGCGGTCGTCCGCCCAGGTGGCGCCGTCGTCGCCGGCCCTCTCCAACACCGCCCTGCTCGGACCGCGCAGCCAGTACCTTCAGAAGGGTCGCCTCAGGTACGCAAGCATATGCTGCGAATGTCTGCCGATAATAAGGGACAGGGGCCTAGCTCCAATTACGGTTAGTGAGTTGCATTTTGTTCTTGATGTTCGCTGCTGTCGTGCTGGGTATGGGACTCGGAAACTTTGCAATTTCGCTTTTCATAAATCTAGCCGTACTGTCTTTTCTCACGTCTGTGTTAACATTGACCGCTACTCAGCGTGGCCTGAAAGGACAATCTCACACACCTTCAGGTGCGTAGCTGCCTGACATCTTTCATCTGTCCTGTTTGTCTCAATAGATGATGACTACCTCCTCCGCCTCCGCGCAGGTTCAAGATCGGGACGCGTGGCGGTGGCCCGGGCTGCTTCACTTGGCCGCGGGGCATCGCCGTCGGTCCCGACAACTCGATCGTCGTCGCCGACAGCAGCAACCACCGCGTGCAGGTGTTCGATCAGGCCGGCACCTTCGTCAAGGAGTTTGGCCAGTACGGCAACGGCGAGGCCGAGTTCGACTGTCTGGCCGGCGTGTCCGTCAACAGGATCGGACAGTTCATCATATCGGACAGGTGGGTCAGGCCAGGCTGGGACTGGTCAGAGCAGAACAGGACAGGACAGGGCAGGGCAGGGCAGGGCAGGGCAGGGCAGGGCAGGGCAGGGCAGGGCAGGGCAGGGCAGGGCAGGGCAGGGCAGGGCAGGGCAGGGGGGCAGGGCATGGCAGGGCAGGGCAGGGCAGGGCAGGGCAGGGCCAGGGCAGGGCAGGGAAGAGCTGGGCAGGCAGGGTGGGCCAGGGCGAGCCGGCCGGGCTGGGGCGGGGCAGGGCGCGACGTGGCGTGGAGGGACGGGACGGGACGGGACGGGACGGGACGGGACGGGACGGGATGGGACGGGACAGGACAGGACAGGACAGGACGGGAGACAGAAAGTGACCCGTCGGCCGTCGGAGAAACACACCAGGGTGGGTCAAGGCGGGAGAGCTTCGGTCGATCGACCAGTGGAATGTCAATGTATGTTGACTTGGCGTGGTGCAGGAGCGATCGTTTTATTTGGCTACGCATGAGCCGGTTTCTGCTTGGGAGGACATTCAGTGTCACTTATCCCTGCTTGTTTGGTTAAGAATATTGCCATTTCAAAAGATGCGCTCGCTGGAAAACAACGGCACATGTTTCATTCATCTGTTTCCTCGAATTCGTTCATTAAAAAAGATCGACGCATTGTGGTACTGCAATCTGCGGACATTCACTTCTTAAGCTCTACAATGCCCCCAGCATAACCACTCGACGGCTAACAAGCGCCTTCTCACAGATACAACCACCGGATCCAGATATTCGACCCGTCCGGGCGGTTCCTGCGCTCGTTCGGCCAGAACGGCGTGATGGAGGGCCGCTTCAACTACCCCTGGGGTGTCACCACAGACGCGCTCGGCTTCATCTACGTCTGCGACAAGGAGAACCACCGCGTCCAGGTGAGGGGACTGGGGTGGACCGCGCGGCGCGGCGCGGCGACAGTAGTCCAGCGGGCCAGCGAGTTTCAATGTTGGTGGTATGCCGACCTGGCGAAGGAGGTGTCAGCAGCGGCTTAGGTAGGATAGTAATTGTTGCATGTGAAAAAATGTGTGATCAGGTATGACTGGGAGTTGATGTTTAGAAGAAATTGTACGTGATTTCATCATCCCTAGTCACCCTGTTTCGTACATGTTCGTTTCTTCGCCACCGGCATGGCCACGATGGCGCACATCCAGCACGATCAGTCCCCTACCCAGTTGGATCCTGAAACCAACGTATTTGTAAGGTATTGCAGTACCCCGCTGATGCATTTTAAGTCGACTCACAATGCATTACCTCTGGTCCCCAACTCAGCGTCGTCCTGTAACCCTCACCCGTCCCGGGCCCCCTTGGGCATGACAGCCCCCCCCCCCCCCGTCCGTGTCACTTGAGCCCCCTCGCCTGCTCGGGTCCACCCAAGCCCCTGAGCTGGCCGATGAGTCCGGCCGGCGGTGACCCTCAGGTGAGCTATTGGAACCTGCCCGGCTCCGCCCCCGGGCCGGCGGCGAGCTTTACTGCTCTGTACGCCCAGTGCGGCGCGGGCGCGGCCGGCAGCCGGCGCCCCTCCGTCAGGTCCGGCTCACTCTGTCTGTGACGTCACTGTCGGCGTGCGCGTGTGTGTGTGTGACGTCACTGCGAGCTTGCCCTCTTACCGCTCGCGTGGCAGGCGGCGCGTTTGAACGCATGGTGAGGACGACGCTTCACACGAGCGAGCCCGTATCCCACCTTCAACTGTGGATTTAAAGGCGGAAATATCAGCCGTCGTCCCGTCTACGCCATCTGCCCATGTGGTTTATATATCGCACCTGGTCACCGCTTGGGGCAATACACTTGTTCTTAGCCTTTGTAGCCCTTTGCTATGTATGGGTTGTGTAGTGCCAGCCCCTTGTCGTAGTATAGCGCTCAACTTTATATTTGTAACCTATTTTCAACCCAGTATTGGTGAATAACGCAGCCTTTCCACGCGTTAGTTAATATCTAGTTTCGCCTTAAATCCTCGGACTATGCGTGTAAGGCTTCTTCCTTAACCACGGAGCGTGCTTTTTATCAGCGTTGTACTTTTCGATGCAGGACAACTTGGAAACCAGACATGTTTTTGCCCCTGTCCTCGACGGAAGGCTTGGAATTTCGGGAGGTTTAAAAAAACAACAAACAACAATAGAAAACAGAAATGGTATGGTCTCACCAACCTTTTGGAGAACATGTTTTCAGCGACAATTGGCATGTTTTTTTTAAGTTGTGCTGTAACACTTTCAAGACATGCACACAAGATGTTTGATCAGATGCAATCGGGCTACAACACCGGAACCTGCCTCACTTGACTTACATTTAAGAAACTTTACATTTGCCAGCGGCAAAGCGTCAGCGTATCAGTGTCTGAACTCGGCCCGAACTTCGTCAACTCGGGAACGCGGGACCGAGTAACAGCATGATTAGATTGAGAAAAGCAACGGGAATCGTAGATGCAAATTACGTGTCACTGCGTGAGCCACATACACTGAAGCGCCGCAGGCCATGACCGCCAACGCGATGTGTTCTTTTTTTAGAGTAACGTCATATACCGGTAATAGAGCGGACGAAGGCCTCAAAGCAGCAGCATGTAGGCAGTTGTATGCACCCCGTACTAGTTGCATCGTCTCTTGCATGCCTGTCGGCCCATGTCGTACCAGAGGACCGGGAAGAAAACATCTAGCCTTACCACATTATGTAACATAGGCTTTCGAGGCCTAAACCAAGCGAGGTATTCTAATGAAAATCACATAGACGCACAGCCGAATAGGGTGGTCACATATCCGCCAATTCGTCCCTTTTTGAAGAGATTCTGGCCACAGTTGTGACAACGAAAACTGATAAAGCTAATCAATTTTGGTGGCAAGCAATTTGGCGGCTCCGACCCATCTCACCAATCTGGCTGGGATGGGTCGGACGCACCAGCAGCCAGTTCTGAATCAATGTTCTAGCGTCTGAAAATTACATCAGTGTGCGCCGTACCAGATAAATTCTCGTGAAAATCGGACGTGTTCGATGGACTGATGATGTTTTTTATACGGGTTCCAGATGCGTCGGTTCCATTCGTTAATATCTTGAGGGCATGCACGTGAAATGCTCACCTCTGTCGTCAGCTGTGGCTTCCGACACAAAGCAAGGCGCCTTGCTAGCAATAGCTGCAGAGAAGCGACGCGTTCGGAATCTGCGCTATTCGCCTGGTCGCCGCGGCTACCCGCCAGCCGCTGCTCCAGCTTGGTGACGTGGCGTCCGTTGTTCTTCGGCAGGTGTTCCAGTCCGACGGCACGTTCGTCGGCACGTTCGGCTCCGAAGGGCGCAGCTCCGGCCAGCTGGCGCACCCGCACTACATCGCCGTCAGTGCCACCAACCGCGTCGTCGTCACCGACAGCAACAACCACCGCGTGCAGGTGTTCGATGTCAACGGCAAATGCCTGACCACCTTTGGCGGCGAGGGCGGCGAGGAGGGCAAGTTCAAGTTCCCAAGGTGAGCACGAGATGGCAAGATGAGCGCTGTGACTCGGCGGTGGATTAATTAAGTGATGGTGGGGCGATGTTTTTTAAATTCATTATGTGCGTATGCACACATGCAAGCTGCAATGTTTTGCTTAGAAATGCCAGTGGTGAAGGAGGTGGCAGCCGTTGTGCAACGATTTCCAAGGCATATTCGTGTAGCCAGCGTGAATACTGGCAACCACGAGAAACCTACGCACCAGCTTTTCGCCCATCAATCATGTATTCACACATATGGTATTTCAGTTCCGTCCACAGCATGTGTTTCGTGGCTCTATAATCTTCTGATATATTTTCAAACGATCCATCAGGGGTGTCGCCGTAGACGATCAAGGATACATCGTTGTCGGCGACTCGGGCAACAACCGGATCCAGGTGTTTCGAGCCTGACGGCACGTTCCTGAAGGCGTTCGGCTGCTGGGGTAGTCAGGATGGCGAATTCAAAGGTACGCAAACTGTTGAGGCCACTGGAATCTTGGAAACTGATGGTTAAGAACTGCATCAATTGGAGAAGGTTTGCCCCGTGTTCAACTGGAATGAGCTCTTTCAGTCCGTAAATTGCAAGGTAAACCTCTACGTTTCCAGTGCATGCAGTCATAAATGTTGTTAAAACCTCCATAAGTATCAACTGAATCAATCGAAAGCTTTCAGCCTCTACCTGAACTAGTCAAGATGTTACTTCCAAATATCCAGTCATGAACCTGGGTCGACACAACCTCCCCGGATTGCTGCTTTGGAATGCTCCCCACGCGACCTGGCCGAGGTGCCTTACGCCTGACCGACCGGCGGCCGGGGACCACAGTGTTCCGCCGAGCCGTGATGCCACCAGCCACCGACCCATGTTGTTCCAGGACTGGAGGGCGTCGCCGTGATGTCGAAACGGCAACATTCTGGTCTGCGACCGCGAGAACCATCGCGTGCAGGTGTTTTGAAGGTAGGTGCAGCGCAGCCGCAGGCACGCGGTGCCGGACATCGGCTCGATTGCGGCCTCAAAGTTTTGTGTGCAAGGAGTAGCCGCTGGGCCATTTCGTAGCGCGGTGCTCCTGAATTTGAATAACGCAGGACAAAAGCATCAACCGTAATTTTGGCAGAGCTTAAAATGAATGCACAGGTTTTGCTCATTGCAGATCGAAGCCAGTGACCTGAGCAGCTATATATTATCGATACACAGCGTCACCCAATGTCGGCGAAATCCATGCGTCTGACAGATTGCGTGTCGGTTCCGTCGCAGTGCGCTTCGTCTGGCTCGCCGGTCCGCAGCGGCCTCCCATCGCAGGCTCAGCAGGCTCGCGAGGACATCTTGCGGCAGAAACGGAAACCTTCGCAGCAGCGGAGACTACAGCACACTTGTTGAAATGGTCCCGCTTTTATTTTGCGCTTGGTTAATACGTGTACAGTAGAAACGGACGGCGATGACGGGGCAGGCGTGTGAAGAGGTACCCTTTCCCGCTGTGGCGATTTGTATAGAGTTTGTACAAAACGAGTCCATCGTGATGAAAATATGAACACTTAACAAATGTGCAGTTGTAATAAAAAACGTAAAGCCAGCCGCCCAGTGATGCATCCGTGCGCATAGAACATTGTTCGAAGAAAAAAGGTTACGAAAGCTACGGAAACGCAAAGAGCACACCGCAAATTACTCCCCACATGTCAAACACTGAAAGTAGACATAGATGCGTAAAACACGTGACCATCGTACCGTAAAGAGAGACCATTGCAAAGGCGAATCGATCGAATAGCATTCAGAGACACGGCGTCACCTTTGACGCACAGATCCTACAGCACAGGTAGTGTTCTAAAACGCACTCACTCAAATTGCACTGATGAACATACTACCGCAACGAGTTCCGAAATCAACACGGAATAGCCGCGTATTCACCGCTTACCACTCACAACAACCAAATACAAACATGTCAAAATGGGTCAAAAGGCCGCTTCACAGCCACCAACCGGTCATAGGACCAGAGCAGGTCACGTGCACTACAAGGAGGAGCGCCAGAAAAGTTGTGCGGCAATTATTTGTACGTTGTGTTGGCGCACAGACGTCAGACAAAGTGCATTCCATTCGCCATAAAGCCGCATCTCCTGGAGCAGTTTGAGCAAGCAAAGGTCAATTAATGTCTTTAACCGGTGAGTAAAAGATTGAGCCAATCAGCCAGCCAGATCCATACACACGACTAAAAACCAAGGCACAGCAGCACAGCAAAGACTGCATCAAATTGCGTTTGGGTCTGGGCTGTCCAGGAGAAGTCATTTTTTAATTAACGTCCGGTTTTTGAACGCGCGGTACGTCCCGCCCGGACGCGCCAGGCGCCGCCGCGGCTGCAGGAACGGCTCCATGCATGACCGCACGGCGGTCGCTGCCCCGCCCTCAGGCGATGATGTGGGCCCAGTCGATCAGAGGGTCGTATGTGTTCCTGTGATCGTGATGAGTCCGCTGCAGCTCTTGTCTGAAGAACTCGACAGTCTTCTTGATTCCCTCAGCGAGGGGCACCTGTCGGGAAAAATAACGGAAACCTAATTGTCCCGTGAGGCGACTTGATACCACACTTGTTTTGGACTTTGTTGAACCTGCGACCGAGTGAGGGAATTAAAAGTTGAGCGTCTCAGGGATTCCTTTGGAATCCGATAAGATCCAACTTTTCGGTACCAAAGTGGTTAATTTGAAGCAAATCAAAATCAAGCAAAGTAATGTTACTGGATTGTATTTGTATTTGTATATGAGTGTTAGCACGCAGATTTTTTCTCCACCTGCAGTGACTGCAGCTCATCGACTGGTCATCAGAGGTCATACACTGTCAGCTTCGCAAGTCTTGGACTCTGCAGGACTTGCAGCATTCGTCTATGACACGGTAGCGATATTAATGGACACTTCGGTACCGCTTATGTCAGATTTGAACAAGCCCCAAAAAATAAGAGCCGATGATGCATACTGACGTCGACCAGTCATGATGGCCTTTACCAGCTAATCTACCATACCTTGACTGAAGCGCAAAAGAATCATTCTAAGACATTAGGAGACGTAAGTCGATGTCCTCTGGCTCGTTGTGTCGGGTGATGCACAACTGTTGGCACCATTGGCCAGGGCTATGGATAGATGATTGTGACAGTTCCTATCTCGATTGAGTCAGGACATCTTGAAATGGTACCCATCTAAACATTCCCAGTAAATGGACTTCTGAGTCAGAGCTCGCGCATCCGATCGTGTCATTGCCATTTCAGATACACAATTTGGTGACGAAGGTTAGCGCTCCAATGTTTGGCACGGTCCGTGCCTCGCTCCGACGTCACCAGACCTTATCGTGGACACTGCCAACGGCTGCAGGTCATGCCTGTCGAGGCCAAATAGAGAGCGCCGAAATCGACCCGGACTCGCCTCCCCAGAGGCGGGTGGATCGGACGATAAGCGTTTTAACCAACTGATGTATCGGGACAGCTAGAGAGACCCCGACCCTCAAGCGATTGCAGGTGTCCTTGAAACACCCGGGCGGCGCCGCGTTGACAGAAACGCCAGATCGCGCTACCATGTGTCGCATTCATTGCTTAATCATGCGATCGCCATTCGAGATGATATCTCTCATAACTTAGTTTGCAGGTGTTCAGTAGTTAAGGAAACTGTTCCCAGCACCTCCCCTCCTAAACCGGTTCTCAAACATTTGTGCGAGCCGAGTGCGGATCAGCGGCACGCAACAACACTCTTATAAGACAGTAGTCTACCACCGTCGCCGAAATCCAGTGCCCCTGACCGACCTTGGGCTCCCAGTTGAGCAGTTTCTTAGCTCGGCTGATGTCGGGCCGGCGCCGCTGCGGGTCGTCTTCCTTGGCCTCTTGGTACTCCACGCCGCTCGTGCGGCCAACAGTCTTCTGGATAATGCTCGCAAACTCTGCCGGAGTGCCGGGAATGAGGTCGACGGATAGCAATGTTCAACGGCGCGAGAGGCTCCGCTGAAGCAAGCAACAGTCTTTGAAGGCGTTCAGCCAGCGAAGCAAATTTTGGGGGTCACACACGGAGTTAGGAGACACGCCTAGTTTTGCCTGCCGCAGGCCGACCTGCAGCCAGCACACGGTCAGCTGCGGCCTTACCCTCGATTGTGTGCTCGTCTGGGTTGCCGATGTTGACGGGGACAGCGTGCTCGGACTCCATCAGCGCCACCAGACCCTCCACCAGGTCAGAGACGTACTGGAACGAGCGCGTCTGCTTGCCCGACCCGTAGATCTGCAACAGAGGCCGATCCGCTCAGGCCAGATAGACGGCACTGAAGAGCGGCACGAACAAGTGGTCTTCCAAGCGCCAGATATGAACGATTCGTCAATTGCATTTTTCTTGGCCTTTCTCGCCGCACGGCTCGTGGATTCGCAGGATTTGAATGACACCGAGTCATGTATGCCTGGGTGACATTGATACAGTCTCCCCAAAACAGCCAGCACATCTTCGCGGGCGCGTAGGTTAAAAATTCCAGGACCTCAGATCTTAAGGGCAGGGCTGTGAACTGCATCGAGTAATCCTCAAGATGGTTTTTTTCGGTTCAAAACCCCATATGTAAGTACTCAAAAGCATTGCAACCAATCTTTGTACGTTCTCGGGCATACCGAAAGACCAGTATATATCTCGGCTATACCAATCAAAACCACCAGGTAACAAGAACACCAAACCAAACCATTTGACCGACTCGTACCGTCAACTTCTTGTTTTCCAGAGCCTGCAGGATGAAGTTGCTGACCACCCTGCCGTCGTTGTTGTGCATGCGGGGCCCGTACGTGTTGAAGATGCGGGCGATCCTGACGCTGACGTTGTTGCGGTGCATGTAGGCGAATCCCAGCGTCTCTGCCACCCGCTTGCCTTCGTCGTAACAGGCACGTGGGCCTGCAAACGACGTGACGATCTCGCTCATCTCTCCCGTTACTAACCGGTCACGCTAGGCAGAACAAGCGATAAGTCTTTAGATTCCGCGCTGGTCATCACAAATCCCGCCATCATCAATAAAAAGACCTAACATAAAACTACGCAAGAATTCCGGACATGCATCTACACGACTTGGATGCAGACAACTGGCACCAGTCTCTTAATCTAGTCTCAGCAACTATCGTCCACACTTCATTGTTCATGGGTTAAACGAACTGCGCATGGCGAATGGACAAGGTTTAAGCTGTGTTGATACAGTCATGAGAAGACACTGCGCCTCACCAGCTCCCCCCCCCCGTCCCTAAGTCGACCTAGTATACGTACCGATGGAGTTTACGTTGCCCCAGTAGGTCTCTGGCTGCGGGTGCACCTCGGTAGACCAGACATACGTACCGATCGGGTTTACGTTGCCCCAGTAGGTCTCTGGCTGCGGGTGCACCTCGGTAGACCAGACATACGTACCGATGGGGTTTACGTTGCCCCAGTAGGTCTCTGGCTGCGGGTGCACCTCGGGGTCTCCGTAGATCTCGGAGGTGCTGGCAATCAAGATCCGCGCACCCACGCGCTTCGCCAGGCCTGCAACACCGGCCCAGTTGAAAACACTACACAAAGCAGCTGAGCAAGGCATCGAGCGCATGCAACAGGCGAAATATAACTTGGTGCCCTGTGAATCAGGCCAAGTTAGTAAGAAGCTTGATAAAAAAGGACACCACCCCAGGGGAGAGACCTCTGGATACCCACGAGCATAACGCGACGACGGCATTATTACGAATCGGACGCATCCAGTCGTGTTTATATTGGAGTTGGACAAATCGCCTGACATACGTAATCTGGTAGCATAGCTATGTAAACATAAGTAAAGCTAAATAGAACACTGCAAGCTAACTACCAAGAACCGCGCCTAATAATGATCACAGGCAGTTGAGGCCTTGTAGCGCGCAAAACTAGTGTGCTCGCCTCTAAACACCTAGAGCGAAGCGCCGCCCGCATCCCTGAAAACTTTTCAAACACTGGTCAGTACTTGAACCCTGCCGTCTGATCCGTGTTGTTCGCGAGGCCTGCGCTCGTGTGACGGACAGGCGGCGGGCTCACCGAGCGTGTTGATGGTGCCTCGCGGGGTCTGCGCTCGTGTGACGGACAGGCGGCGGGCTCACCGAGCGTGTTGATGGTGCCTCGCGGGGTCTGCGCTCGTGTGACGGACAGGCGGCGGGCTCACCGAGCATGTTGATGGTGCCGATGGCGTTCGTCTTGATGGTCTTGACCGGGTTGGCCATGTAGTGAGGCGGGCTGGCGGGGCTGGCCAGGTGGTAGATCTCGTCCACCTCGGCGTAGTACTGGTTGACGATGTCGTGGGTGACCATCTCGAAGTTGTGGTGGCCCAGCCAGGTCTCGATGTTGCGCTTGCGACCCGTGAAGAAGTTGTCGACCACGGTGACCTCGTGGCCGTCCAGCATCAGACGGTCCACCAGGTGCGAGCCGACGAAGCCGGCGCCGCCGGTCACCTGAGGAGAGGTGGGGGGGGGGGGGGGGAGGGCGACATTCAGGTCACGGCGGGGCAGATCGCCGTGTGAAGGCCAGGGACGGGCAACAGGTGAGACACCCTCCAAACAGAGGCCGAGTGGTCCACGGATGAGGCGCGCTAGAGATTCAAACAAGGATTCAGGCGTGACGTAGATCAAGTCATCGCGAACTGTATATGACTGCCTGCATCATGATACGGCCAGCCACATGATGCAAGATATTTCGCCCTATAAGTATGTCAGCCTCCTGCAGGAGATGGCGGCAGGCCAGGACATGGACCAGCATACGGCAGGGCACGCAAGACAGGCCCGGGCAAGGCACCAAATGGCGGTTTTAGAAAAAAAAACAGTGGCAGGCTTGCATATGTAACCAATCTTCATGGATAGAAGAAGAATTATATATCTAATAGATGCTTATGCATGGCAAATACTATCTTACAATACAATAGGTTAGAATTGCTGGAAAAACTTTGTTCAGAGCTATAATTTTTCTTTAATAAAATGATGCAATCTATGTCCCAGGAGTCGTAAAACGTGGATCTCCACCGAGCCATACCAGGATCCGCTTTCTGTCCTTGTAGCTGCGGAACTTGACGGGCGGGTACCTCGCAGTCAGCTTCTTATCCAGAGTGTACATTTTCTCAGTCACAGCCTGGATGTGGCTACGGCACAACTCTATGAGGTTTTTCCGGCACTCGGTTTGCTGAAACAAATGAAGATCAAAGTGGTGGAGCGTGGATAAAAATGGAGCATACAAGTACTGATGAGCTGATAAAAGGCATCACACTCTGTTTGCTCGTAACAAGTTTTCAAAGCAATCGAATAATTGTCATAAACTGCAGATTAGGCCAACTGAACAGAAAGTGAGATTTCACAGCAAAAATGGCATATAGACAACAGACGCGAACTAGCGACCACTGGAGCCCAAGTACAGGAATGGATCATGCCCAATATAACGACACAAACACACGCTATAAGCACTGCTCGGCATGGGTGCCGATCCCGGAGATCCATCCAGAAGGCGTGGACCAAAATCTTTCTTTTTAGAAATGTTCCACCCTAGCTGAGAGCCAGCGCATGAAAGCCCAAGCGCGGCTGCCACAGACCTGGTGACTGTCGATGCCGGAGGCTTCGCAGTCGTCTCCATAGTGCGCCGGCGGAGCGGTCTGGATCCTCCCCGCCGGCGGCCGGGCGGGGCACGTCTGGTCCAGCCACGAGGCGAACAGGACAGGCACGGGGCGCTGCCCCACAGTCAGGGAGGCCACCTGGCTCGGGCGGCTGAAGATGGACACTGCAAGGCACGCGGGCAATACTGAAGAGCCGCACTCGACGACGTCCGCGGCGGTCGGCTCGGGAAGTGCGCTAGTCGTTTGGCTATTGTGAGACACTTGTAACATCGACGGAGTCAATGGTACGGTAAGCACCGAACACAGTCGGGAATGCGTTTCAAATCTACACTCCGTGCGTGACGTTACGACGAGCCGAGCAACAGAAGACACCCAGGTGATCAGCGGCGAGACTTTTTGTAGGACAGACACACATTTTCGTTGGCGGTTGTCTGGAAGTGGTGTGAACAGAGTCGAAGAGGACAACGACAACCCTTCATGCTGCAATGGAGGGCGCGAGTTCTTACTGCTTTAAATCCTGAGGCGTCTTCGCAAATAAGAAGGCAGGCATCTATGATCAATCCGACCTAACGACCCCCAGAAAGTGGTGTGAACAGAGTCGAAGAGGACAACGACAACCCTTCATGCTGCAATGGAGGGCGCGAGTTCTTACTGCTTTAAATCCTGAGGCGTCTTCGCAAATAAGAAGGCAGGCATCTATGATCAATCCGACCTAACGACCCCCATGCCTCGGGAAAGTATCCTTCACGTAGAAAGATCCCCAGGTTCAGAACAGGGCAACAAATCCGATGAACGTTGGACGCTTCCCGCGAGAAATAAATGATCAAACCTTAATGATCGAACATCCCACCGCACAACAACGCGCATTATTCAAGATTTCCATGGGTGAAGTATGCGCATATTATATACATATATATATATATATACATATATAATATATATATATATATATATATATATATATATATATATATAATATATATATTATATATACATATATATATACATATATACATATATACATTACATATACATATACATATACATATACATATACATATCAATATATATATATATATAGTTCAATATATATATATATATATATATACGGATACGGCAATATATATATAATATATAATATATTATATATATATATATATATATCCGTATCCGTATATATATATATATTGCCGTATACATACCGTATATATATATATATATATAATATATATCCGTATATATATATATATATATATATATATATATTATCTATATATATATATATATTATAATATATATATATATATATATATATATATATATATATACACGAATGCATCCGATTGGGAGCCGCTCCAGCTGTGGCTACTCAAGCTGTGTGCTCATTCGTGCCGCATGCACAAAGACCGTTGCACGAACTTAGCGTCACGGAAGTTGCGACAACTTCGGTCATTCAGCGCGAGCGGCCCGTACCAGTCACCGCTTACAATCAGCCCAGCGGTGGCATTGCACGGAATGACACGCGAGCGCACCGTTCCCTTTAATCGCGCCCATCGGTTGAAGGAAACAGTTTTGATTTTGGTTCTCAGCTTCAGCCAAAAACCGAATCAATCGTCGAAGCCACCTCCAAGTCATCCTCCAGAGTACTTACGAGCCAGCAGCACAGCGAGGACGGCAGCGATAGCGGGCGACCACTCCCTCAGTCGATCGGTCAGGGTCGGCAGACGCTCCGCCCGCCCCCGCTCCGCCCCCTCGCGCTCACGCCGCAAACGCCCGTGACCGTCCATACCCGCTGGCCTTTCCCTGCACGACTCGTGCCCCGGGTACCGGCAGCTCCCCGACGCCATCTCGCCCGGGGCCGCGCTGGAGGCGGACAGGGGCGCGTCCAGGCGCCGCCGAGTGGAGGCGCACCCAGCGCATAGGCGGAGGCAGGCTGGAACTGAGGCGATGATCTTTCATGGCGATGCTCAGCCTGTGTGGCTGCTGCTTACGGGCGAGACGGGTTTGCACATGTGGCCTCAGGATTGCGATCATTTTTCCGTGACTGGCGACGCCCTTGAAGGAATGACCCTGCCACTCACCGAATCCTCAGACCTCTGTCCACATATTTCAGTGGTTAAAGTCTGTTGTGCCTGTTGGAGTTATTTGGTGTATGTTCGGATGGTCGGTGTCTTTCCCGGCTGTCCCCATTCACACGGGTTTCAAATGCAAACACCTTTCGCAACGCAGCTTATAAAGCGGCCAACTTTAACGGGTTCATTCACGTACAAGTCTTCGCAAATGCAGCGGTAGGCTTAGGAACCAGCCGGAATATCAGTCATAGTCTCAATATTTATTGCAGTAACTGGCGGAAACTGCACACTGACTGCGTGATGCAGCAGTATCTGCTCGGAGTTGATGTTATGCCTTCGACGCCATTTAAAAGCAGAAACCGGAAAGGCACTAAAAGTGGCCGAATCAGCAGGGCAGTTGGACAGTTTGCTTGGCATCGCCACTGCTCCGATCTTCGTCCGGCTCCCACATTTGCCTGGTATCGCCACTGCTCTGACCCTCGCCCAATTCCCGCCGAACTTCGCCCCCCCCCCCCCTCAAAACAAGCGGTATGCGGCCTTCGGGGCGAGGGAAGCCATGCGTAGAGGCTAGCTGGAGACGGGGTCGCTTCCTGGAACCGGCATGCCCGGAAGGGTGCTGTGGCGCGGGCGGCACAGGCGCTAACGGAGGATCGCCCTAAACACGAACAGGCGTCGATGAGGTGAGGGCGGCCTTCGCTGGGAACACTGAGGATGAAACGTCACAAGCATTTTTGAAAAGGCTGATTAAAAGAGTATCGTATAAGGCAGCATCATCTGTATTGCAGCGACTGATGCGCTTCCATATCATAACGAAAATTTAGGGTGAACAAACACGCAAAGAACACAAAACTGAACTCCCAGCGTTGCAGTTCTTTGCACTGCCATTTTATTAGCGAACTCTACACTTATAAACACACGGTACGGGGCGACTGGTGGCACCTAGGTGACGACCATGCCCGCTTCATTATTAATTATATGATAAACATGTAACAAAAACATTTCTTTCTTTGCAGATATGCAGTGATCAGCAGGGAGTGAATAATCCGTCAGCCACTAATTTGCGGGGGCTAACTTTTTCGTTAGCGGATTGGCGTTTCTGTTCACTTGGAAAGCTGTTGGCGGACCAAATAAGCCTCCTCTTAACTTGGCTCCGCTAGCTTTAACTTCGCTAGCATTGTTTTGACGTTGAGGCAAATGAGTGGTCGTCCGTGAAGTACATTGCGGAGGGGGGGAGGGAGGGGGATAATTAGGGGATGAGTAGAGGTGAGGGGGCATGGCGCATGACGGAAGTGTAACCAGGAAAGAGGTGGAAGGTTTTGAAAATTGTTACGTTGCGCTCTGGTGTTATCATAAATAACGTTGAAATATTTTAAAGCAATTGAAGCCTTAAAGCTGGGTACCGTTGGCTTCTTTCCATACCAAAGAACACGCTCAATTAAGAGTCAAACGGATAATACTTTTTGGGGCGTTACGAGGGGGAGAGGCGGGGGGGGGGGGGGGAACCCAGCATAACTACTAACCAGTGCGTAACCAGAGATAAAGGAGGGTTGAAAATGGCCAAAAATGCCCAACATGATTTATGAGTGGTCCCCAAGAGGACCGTTCCGTAGAGGGAAAACTACCTTTCCAATAGCCTTTCGTCTAATAATTATCCATAAAATTATCCATCTGTGGTTACCAGGATCGAAAATTATCCTCGAGTTTCTCCTCACGTACATCATTAATCCACCACATTTTTTTTCTCTCAAAAATACCCATATTTTAGGCCCTCTTGCGTAATTTCATATTGACGTCATCCAGAGCAGAAGGCTGGAATAATGTGCAAGCGCATTGGAAATATCGGCATCAAGGATATTCTGAAACATAATGATCAACAGGGGTGTGATGTTATCATAAGTCTACACTTCGTCGCATTTGGATGATCACTGGCACACACCTCCAAACATTGTTTATGATAATATATAGGCATGTGAAGCCTGCCAGCCATTTGGAGACCTGCAACCATACCGAATTTATTTTCAATAGTACCGCAACCACGACGATTTTTGTTAGAATGGCCACCCAAGTCGGCATATCCCCCGACACGTGAAAAAATCAAGGCAAGTAAATCTGCAGCTTGATGTACTGTATTCGTTCGTGGATCTCAAAGTTGATCCATTTAAGGGAAGCTTTCCAATCTCTGACGGCTTGGTGAATACACCTCACCCAACTTATGTCACGATTTGCATGCAAAGCCAGATTTTTTATGTTCACTTATCCGCTTTTATGTCATGGCCATGGCGATAGCTTTTGGAAATGCAGTTGGGATCGTTTGAGAAAAACGAGACATCCAAGTCAAACTTGCATCTGGACGTTCTGAAACACATCCAATGAGAATAAAACATATCGAATGAGAATACGACATATCAAATGAGAATAGAACGAGCTTTCATACCCAAGAACCGGATGCATCGTTATCCATCTGCGGTGGCGACGCTGGGTTTGACCGCATCACGCGACCGCCGCTGTCTGCAGGCCAGCCAGAGCGCATCCCTGCCCAGCGACCCCAGACTTGCTTCAGACAGGCCCCGCGACAGACAGTGGCACAGGCCACCGAACCAGGCGCACATACCTTGGGCCGTATCGGACGGCCAATCGACAGCAAAGTGTCGTCTCAGCCTTTGATCGTGCCCTGCACGTGACTACATCTTTCCTCAGGATTAGAGGGAAGGCACCAGCCCAGGTGCCACATCTAGCTTAAAACGAAACACCCTGTAGTTCGATAACGATAAAACACACTCATCAAATGAAACTATTAGCTCAGTGATGCTGTTGATGCATTACGATTGAAGTATGTTAGACAATACATGACATTTTTTAATTTTTGGTGGATGCTAATGGATAACTTCGTGCTGGAACCAAATTGTGTAGGTGGCACAATCTCAAGCAGCTGTCACATATTCGAACCCCATACGCCTTAGTTACACTTTTGATATCTTCCGAGGAATGATACCAAATTGTTAAAGCTTGACGTGGTGTGCAATTCTACAACGGTTTCATCTCCCGATACTTGATATAAATAGGGGCCGCACAAGGCATTTGGAATCAATATTTAACTCAGTCTGGGTGGCTAGGTATCCGACCGTTGATCTCCGAAGCTTGGCGCTTCATCAAACGACGGGAAACGCCGGCAGGTCTAAACTTGTTTGGCATATGCAGGTAGCTAATGCCAAGACCAATAGCAAACGTGAGGAACTTAGCCTGCCGCTGCCACTTGTTAGCGCACATGTTCTGTCACAGAGCGTGACGAACGCAACGGACTTGGGGATTTTTCCAAGCACACGGGATTACAGCCTAACACGTTGGATTTCTTTACGAGGGTGGGGGAGGGGGAGTGGTAGGTATTGACCAGGGGAGGGGGCGCATGTTGTGACTTTGGATCCACGGAATATATGAATTTACATATAACGTTGCATTAACGAAATATCATAAGTTGCGTTCACCAGACAAGATTTGGCTAGCAGACTGGAACCGATTTATCCCCTAGTTCCGACCATCCGAGTGGTGAGGTTCACCCAGCAAGTCACTCTGAGGAGCCATGACCCCAACGACGCTTGAACTGCTCATCCACGTGACCCGAATTCCAGAGGAAATTGTGGTCGTAGAAAGTTGGTGGGGCACACCCTCCCCCTGCGGTGGATGATGAGGAACGCACTCTAAGGAGCTCAAGAGCAAGCTTAAAAAGGAAGTGGTGCTGCGGACAGCGATAAAACATCGAGTTTTTCAGGCATTTGTGGCACAGAATGGCTCCCAAAGTTGATGCGTGAAGCGAGGCAGAGCGACGGAAGATTAACACTGCAACTGGCGCCGTTTTCCTTTTACCATAAATCGATCAGCCTACGTTGGAAACGAAGAGCAAATGTTTGCCAGAACAAACAGTAAACTGCTGGTACATGAATGCACCCAGTGCCCGTGCTATTTGCCAGCGAAGAGACAAGCCGAAAGGAGGTATTCGTCTGCCAACACTCCAATGGCACCAGCAGGTCGTTTTGCTGTCTCAGCATTGAACTAATCCGGTGACCCGTGACCTTCAGCCAAGTTCGTGTGGACATGCGGACTGTCGCAATACGGCATCACCAGCGAAGGCTATACCGAGGAGCATCGATTCTACACCGCTGTTGAGCCCCGCCGGCGTCCCACTCGCTGTCATTGACCACCAGGCAGCGGTCAGCCAGGCTGGCGACAGGCGGTCTCCAGCAGCGGAGCGGACGCCCCAGGCGGTGACCTCACTCCGCTAGTGTGCGAGCTCCGCGCACAGCCGGCTCTGTCAGGTGGGCCTCGGCGTTTGGTGAGGGACGGGGTGGGCTTACCCAGCTCCGTTTTAGATATCCCTTGTAGCTGGTTTGTTCAACGCTGTCGTCTTTGGGTCTAGCGCCTTTGGTGTTGTTTGTTTTGTCACTTGGAGTACGGTGTCGTGACAGTGCCTGCACCAAGGTGACTGAGACACTGTCACGACGTGGATGCGTTGGTCTTCTCGACTGTAAGGAAGTTGACGCTGACGTGATTTGAAACCCGATAAAACCAGATTAGCCAAATTAGATAAGTCGTCCGATGAGGTGCAGCAGCCTTAAAGTAAGGTTAGGACCACCCTGATCTGCGTAACGCACATGTCGCTGTCCACAGGCTTCTACGAACACCTTGAGGCATGATGGGTATCACTACAGTGGAGCCTCTTCCAAAGGAAGCTGCCTATGATGATCAGAGTCTCGGCTCGCACCCACCCGATCGACGGATCCACAGGTCGGCATCCCATCGAGCCTTCGTCGCCCTTCTTAAGGCTACCGGCCACTACCGCACGCCTGGGCGGTGCTCCGGTCTGTACGCCGCGGCCTTGTACGTTGTAATGGTGGCGTACGCATTCGGCGCGACGAAATTCATGTTTGACAATTTTTTCGAGAACATGGCCAGAGAAGGTAGAGTTTTCAGCAGCGCGTTCGCCTTCATCGTCCACGGCATTTTGGTGGTGGTGATATGGGTCGGGCACACCGCTACTTTATTCTGCGGCCGACGTCGCTATGCCAAACGCCTACAGCGCATACTTGCACAGCTGGAGCGGGCGACAGAATTGCCAGGCTACCCCAATGAGATGCAGAAGCTTTCATGCCTCACATGGCGACTCTTGTTGGTTGTCACCGTGCTGAGTTTGTACACTCTTACCACCACGCTCTGGGTTTATGGCATTTCTCCGGACACCTGCGGTTATCTTAAAACGTGTGCTATGTACATAGGAACGGTCATCGCCTATACTCTGTTTTGTCTGTGCTTTCAAACAATCCCACTTAAGTTCATCTTTGCGGTGCAGCATGTCGCCTGTGGGTTCAGGGTGGTGAATGCCGAACTCAAGGCCATGACGCGCGAGGGGCGCACACCGCCTTGGAGTCGACTTAGATGGCTGAGACACTTCCAGGCAGACCTGTCACATGCGTTCACGCGTCTCACCGCAAGCATGACACCGGAGCTACTGGTAACGCTGTTCTTTGGAATCCTCGCGAACGTGTTCGTATGCCTCATGATAGTCACCCAACTCCACGGCAATTCCATAAGACCTCAAGTCTTGTATATCATCCAGCTTCTGCTTCATCAGACCAACAGTATCACAACGCTATGTGAGGCGAGCCATCTCCTTCTGAACCTAGTTGGGACCACCCGGGACCTGCTTCTGCGCATAGAGTTTCGCTCTGCGGAGGCCAGCCACGAGCTCAGCCTGTTCCGCAAGGCGGTGCATCGTGACCTCGACACGCTGTGTGACCTGGGCGTTTGCCGGCCTCAACGCTCTACCATGCTGACCATCTTCTCCGTCGTGCTGACCTACATTATCGTGATGGTGCAGTTCTACATCACGGAGAATGGCGGGGCCAGCGGACCGAGCGGTAACAGCACGCTGGGACCAGCACCTTGAAGCAGACCAGCGACAGGTGCTGGTCATGCTGGCAGCGCAGTGCGTCCGCATGGAAAGCTGACGGATGTTTTGCATGTCCTTGAATTTCCTCCAGGCGAGGGAGACGGAAACCGCAATCCCTCGTGTGTCACCTCTCGACGTTATCTGCTTTTATTGTCGGCGCTTTACAGATGTAGACGGCTCTGTATCATATTTGCCTATAATTAATTGTTGAATCGCTGTCTGGTGTAAGCCACGATCCATTGTGGCATTCCACACGTTCTGAACCTTCCGTGAAGAAATTACAAGGCAACGCTTGAAAAGCTGCATCTTTGCCTATCCTTTAAGCACAACATTTTGCTGCTACAAAATATGAGCAGATCAAAACATGTACAGCCCCTTCGAAAGTTCATTTTACTTCCTTCGAGGGAAAGCCACAACTTGCAAGGTGTAGCACGGAGCCAAGGTTCCTCGCACAGGCACTAGACCTGCGATTTAGTGTATGAAAAACTGATTAACGAGGTGAAAGCAGCCCCCTAAATCCAAGGGCATGGATACACTTGAGCCTGTTCGTGGCGTTACATGGCCTCTGAGGGCAGTGCACTCACTGTAAGGACCTTGAAGATGAAACGCGATTTCTGATAGCAGCTCTGGATAGGCACATTGGAAGCGTCACTCATCTGGACTGCGGCAACATTCACTGGCGCTGGGCAAATATGAGACTTTCTCATCGAACAATCTGACAGTCAAGTAACAACCAAAATGTGTGATAGATTTCAGTTACGACCCTGATTCGAACCAGGAAATGACCTCATTTTATTTCACTCTGTTTACAACGGATTGATTTGAAGAATTATAGGATTCTGCGTGGGACGTGCGCCTTACGTTTGTTGGAAGGAGTCCGCGCGGAGTCAACTCGGATATGAGCAAATTTACTGGCCAAGGTTCTTGCACTGACTGGCTATTTGTGCAGTACATAAAACAAACATACATACACGTCCTGTTGACAATATAAATGTTTTACGTTGGTCTTTGTGTAACTAATATAAGTAGGGCTGTGCTGAGAGTTCATAAAACGGGCGTGGTAAGGGGAGTGTTCCACGTTTATGTATCGTTTTGAACTGAAATAGCCATCCTGAAAACCTTTTGGTGCTGTTCAGAATCCCGCCTTTCATAAGACCCTTTAGTTTCTCAGCTATACATCCGCGAAAATAGGGAAAGGTGTATCTTGAAGAATATCTCAAAGTCATCTCGGCATTCATGACGTCATAATCACGTCATTAAAACTTTGCGACTCTATAAGCCATGCAGCGACCAAGGCTAAAAATAAATTGTCGAGGAGCTCATATATGGCGTTCGTGAGCGCGATTTCTAGAATAACGGCTGTCAACTGGCTCTCATTCAACGATCTCGAAATGTGAAACGTTCTCTTTGAGACGAACATGTGTGATCCATATTTTGTGACTCAATCATGTCCGTTTTACGTCCAACTTAAATTCTACCTAAGTTTCAATTGTTTTGCATGCGTTTTAGCTCTATTTGCAGGTATATGCGTCAGCGCTTGCCCCCTCCTACCATATCTCACAATTCTTGCTTCTTGTCGCTTGTTGCTGGGAATACAGGCCAATGTAGGCCATTGTAATGTGAATTGTAACGTGATCATTCATGCCGTTATGGACGCGAATCGGTGCTTGTGAAAATACACGATCCCAACAGATTCATTGCCATTATCTTCCGCGCGAAGAATGATGTTCTTTCAGTGCTCTTGTTTCCAAACAGTTGGCCAGCTAGCAGAGGATAGGGAGAAATTCCATTTTAAAATGCGGCGATGTGACTGGCTCAGCTCAGTCCCACCTCGCTTGATTCCCTCCAGTAAATCTCTCGTGAATTTTCCACAAAACGCCGCAAGCAAGTGTTTTTAGCGCCCAACAGCAGCGTGCAAGAGTTTAGCTACCACTGGGATCGACACCAACGCTGGCAGTACCAATACATTTTTAGGGTTATGGCGGTAACGACCGACATATCTTTTGTTGCTGGCTTCGAGCAACTAGTTGCAATAATCACACAACATGCAGGGAGCACGTGAGAAACTAGCAAGTGGGCAAAGGCAAGGCCAGCTTAAACACCACTAAGCATTTCATCGTATGCGTATTTGTTTGTATTCATGTCTGTATTAGTTTATTTCGTGCCCTTCCGTTTGAGCAGAATTTTCAGAGACAGCACGATACACAAAAGCTGCGGAAAGTGATAAATGCAAATATGCTGAAAGTGTAAAATCTAAGATATGATACGGGCGCGGTAGGTATTCAGCGGTTGTCAAAACAAGCAATCAAAATCCCTCACAGTCAGGGACTCCGCTAGGTGGCAGCCTCCCAAAATTTACATACCGTTGGAGGCGCCCAGTACGTCGCTTTCATATGGTTACGTGCAGGCTCTGTCATCTGTACAATGAACTGAAGCGTGAAGCTGGTGATGGCTGCAAAAATGTGGTTATCTGATTAGGCATTAATGTGTGAGGAACATTTGTGATAGGCCGTAGAGACCCACATGAAGTGGGGAAAGTGTTACTTTTCGGAAGGAAGCGAAAAATTTATCGGGTTGGATGGAGGGAGGTTGTCGCTGATTAAGAAAGGAAAAGTGAGCGTGAGATTGGGCGCGGTCACGTGACGTAGAATGAAGCACGTAGGGATTGAGAAAAAGGACAGGTAGCCATAGGGGTATGTTCGATGGGCAGAAGAAGCAGGGCACAACGCAAATAATGAAAGTGGGTCACGCTTGAAAGATTACAGCGGATTGGACGGCTGTGGCTGACACGAAGGCGGGCCAACATTTCCTCTTTGTATCGGCTCTAACGGGTACTGCTCGACCATCTGTTTTTGAAAGATTTGATGCTGTAGGCATGCTGACCGTTCGGATCCAGGTCTGAGTCCGTTGGGAAAGGAATTGCCTACGCCACCTTTCTACTTGTTTCATGATGAGACAATGACGACCATATCAAATGATAACTATGACGTAATCCGAGGAAAGAGGCAGCCTTCCTTCGCCAGCCCATTGACCTTGGTGTGACCTCCTGCGGTCGAGAGGCCAGAGATTCATGGAAATAAAACTTGCAGGCTGAATGCAGGCTGAACTTAACGAATAAAATGTGGCACGTGCAAGACGATATTACGGAACACCGATGCCAGATTTGGGATAAAAAGGCGAAAGGATTTTGAGTCCGAACATGGGCTTCGATGCGACAGAGATTTACAGGTTGCGAAGAGTTCAGCAAAACAAGTTCAAGTACTCGTGGATGGAGGGAAGCAGGATGAGTTCTGGGACTGCCCAACAGTGGGCCGTTTCAACAGTGGGCACAGCTTCCTCTGATTTAGATACGTCGATGAAAAAGAAAAGCGGCGAAGAGTGTGCCACACACAGCCCTTGTCGTTGCAAATGGATGTTTGTTGTCATCAGGGTTGATTTGCATTCTAAAAAGGGAAATCTACCGACAGTAGTGACGTTGCACGGAACGGAGGGATGAGCTCCTACGCAGAATCAGGACAGGTCAGTGTTATAAATCTGACATCGCCGATGGACGTGCGTTCTGACCGACGGCGTGGAGCGGTGAATGCCTGTGCGCAGGTCGGTTGGACCCACCAGCGGTGGCTAGGGACGGACAGAGTTCGAAAGTGATGAGAGTCAGGAGTGGGAGCGGGGTCGGGGTCTGAAGCTTTTTGGACGCGACTTAATTTATAGCTGGTTACCTCGCCCCAGACCGGCGAGCTGTAGGTGACCTGTGAGAAGACATGGACCTGCATGACCACGGTGAGGGCCTTTTTATTATAATTGCATCGAAACCTCTTTAATGAAAAGGGAACGCTGTGGCGCGGGGTACCGGTGACGACACTTCCAACAGGGTGGCAGACAGGCGACGCCACATGGCCACAGCAGCTGAGTGAGCTGTGAAATCCCAAACGGCATATGACACACGTAACGGAGGTCCACGACTCTCACAAGACGTGCCGATCCCAGGCCAGCGGCCGGTCCCCAGCACTCGGGCCGCATCTGAAGGTCTGAATGCAGTCCCACGACTCTCACAAGACGTGCCGATCCCAGGCCAGCGTCGGTCCAGGCACTTCTCGCATCTGAAGGTCTGAATGCAGGCCCACGACTCTCACAAGACGTGCCGATCCCAGGCCAGCGGCCGGTCCCCAGCATTCAGGCCGCATACGAAGACTGAAATGGGCTGCCAGAGGGCTTTGATTGAAAAGCTAAACGCCTTTTAAAAATGTCTGTTGTTGAGTGGAAGGAACTTGGTTGCATCTGCGCACAATTTCCGAGTGTAGCCTTTCACCAGTTGTGTACATATGCCACTGACTTGTCCAGGCGAATTTTGAGCGGTAAAAATTGACGCTGTCAGGCAACATGCTGTCGAGAAACTGTGTGTCATCCGCATAGCTACAGCTGACGACCGTGGGGAAACGCTCGAGAGTTCACTGACGAAGATGCTGAAGGACACCAAAATTCGCAGGGAAAATCTCTTAACCACCCGCACATCCGCATCCATCCACCTTAACATCCGCAGTGCAGCTGAGGAAGCTATGGGACGGGTGCCATGGTACGCTATGCCATTCCAGTTTTGCAGTAGCACCCCGTTATGAACGCTGTCAAAGGCCGTTCATAGATCGATGCTCAACAATGTGTCAAGGTGGGTCGAAGCGATTGTCTTACCCGACTGTTTGTGCAGTCATGTGCAAAGACCCGGAAGCCGGCTCGATAAACACGCGTTAAGCTTCCACAATTGTGAAGTGAAATAATTTCAACAATACTGAATATAACGGGTCGCACTCGACCGGCCGCCATGAACTAAGTCCGCGCTCCAGCATTAGACTCTGGGCAGTGCAATACCAGAGCAAGCCAGCACCCGCGTTTAGCACGAGCTGGAAGTTCTAATAACCATTTTTGATTATCATCAGCGTGAATAAGCCTCTGATGGCACAGCATATGTGCTTTACCTGTGCCATTATGAAAGTGTGTAGGTTAGTCCTGCGTCTTTCCCTGCTCGCGATGACCGGCAATTATGAAGCAAGTTGTCGCCACACACAATGTTTTTTCTACAGAGCGATTGGAAAAGGACGAGTACAAAACAAATCTGAGGCGATAAAGTAAAAGCTGGTTATGCAGTCTGTTAGCCCATGGCTAACAGACTGCATACAGACTGCAACAGACAGACATGGCAGGCTATGCGAGAAAGGCTGCTATGTAGACGACGCATTGGCCACACACGCGCGACTCGGGGCTACCCACCGTCTGGTGGAGGCATGTCCCTGATCTCCCGTGTCCTACCCTCCTTACCGTGTATCCAGTACTCCACTACTGTCTACAGTTTTTCGTTATTATTGGGCTGTCTCGTCACTTTGGACGAAATTTATCATGCTCCGTCGCTGGTGCTATGCGAAATGCTCATTGACAAGTCGCGCTTGCTCAACAAGGTCTGACTGCTTTCTTTTTTCAACGATTTCGTTGGTTGTAAAAAAACTAATGACCGATAGCCCCTAAACCCTTTAAAGACTATTTTTATAAGCCAAAATTGCTATTGGCGCAACACGACCTTAGAACACCCATAAGCCAAGACGACCCAGTAAATCACCAAAAACATATTCACGTATAACATGCGTGGTGGGTTAGCGCCATGCGTGGTACACCAAGCCAGTGCAACATTCCTTCTTATCACGCCGGTCAGTGCGGTGTCAGGGCATGACCTTGACCCGCTCCCGGAGGCCACGTGGAGTCCACGGTCCAGTGCGCCAGAAATGTCGCCGGCACGCACCAAAACGATGACAGCGATGTGACGCGCGCCCCGCGCCGGTCGGGCCCCAGACACACGTGTGCTGTGTTGGCTGAAGAACTGCAAGTCACCGAAAAAAATCATGCTAACGGGAGCACGGATGATTCAATGCTCAGTGGCATCGGCAGTGTATGGATATTTTGCTGTGTTTCACGTGCATTGTATAATCAGCATCCAAACCTGATTGACGCTTAGACTGGTCCTGCTCTCATTTCACATGCCATATGGTGACCTATTTTCCGCATGGCTTTGCAAAGACCGACAAGCATATTCCTTTTTCTCTCAACAGATATTCACCGCTTCTATTTCGTTCACGTCAATGAAACGATGTACATAAATGAGGATAATTGTTTTTAATGATGAATACACTGCAATATAAGCGATAGAAATGTTGTCTAGCATTTGGAATTGTCTTGAGCTGAAACGCCTCTGATATATATATATATATATATATATATATATATATATATATATGTATGTATGTATGTATCATCTATACCATCTATACATGTATATATATATATATATATATATATATATATATATATATAAATACATGAAATAATAGAGATCAGAATGCAAGATATTGACGGCGTTACCACAATTCAAGGCGATTTCTTTTCGTGATGTTCATGATTGCATTTACTCGTCACTTTCACAAAGCCATGTTTCCAGATACCCTGGATAATTATTCTGCTCACCATTGATCGACTGGGACGGTCTTATGATGACATGGCTCTATCATGACCGGGTGTTTTATGCAGAGTTTACAAGAACCGCGTACGTTTTTCATGACATGAAGCTTAATCGAATCCGTGGAAGAGGGTCCGGTTAGCTATGTTCTCGCGACACATGACATGCTGTTCTCTTTCCTGGCTTCAGCTCGTCGTGAGCTTTTTGGAAAACGTATTAGCAAACCAGTTCGGTGCAAACCGCCTTTTGGACCGCGCGATGCTGACAGCAGGATCTTAATTGCCACGCAAGAACGAAATACGAAGTTAACCACCGGTGATTTATGCAGCAGATTGAGGGGTAACACCAAACAATTGCAAACCGCCAATCTACAGATGTTGACTGAAGCAGACAGAACATGACCGATTTCGCAGGAGGCTTGCAAGCGTCTACTCTACGCTCTAAAGGACGATGCCACGTAACTTTGCACCTCACGCAGCTCCTGTCAAAGCACCCTCACGTGGCCACCTCCGGGTCTCCCGCACTCGGGCGCGGCTTGCCCGCGTCCGATCCCAGCACTGACGGGTAGTAGCAGCCATACGCAGCGATGGCGCTGACGACGCCGATGCCGTACCCGACGGCGACGTCCTCCCAGTGGTGGTGATGGTCCCAGACGCGGCTGACGGCCACCAGCGCGGCGGCCGCCGGCGGCGCGGCCAGCACGGGCCGCCAGCGGCGGCGGGACTCGTCGCGGAAGAGGCGCGCCTTGCCCGACCAGTAGAGGCAGACGAAGGCGGCCAGGCAGCTGCAGAAGGAGGCGTGCCCGCTGGGGAAGCTCAGGCGCCCCTCTGCCACGTGGCGGGCGTCGCCGGAGCAGCCGGTGCCGAACCACGGCCGGCCGGCCGGGTGGCAGCGCGCCAGGAAGTCGGGCCGCAGCCGGCCCACCTTGCTCTTCAGCGTGTTCACAGCCAGCCCGTTGGCGAGGAGACCCAGGGAGAAGGCTAGCGCCGCCTGACGCAGGTCCTGCCAGTCGCCCGTGAGGAGGAGGCCAGGCGTCAAAGTGGCTGGCGGCACGCTGTAGATGATGTTCCAGAGGGCGGTGGTGGAGACGTAACTCTTGGTGACCGGGTAGCTGTGACGCCACGCCTGGCTCTCGGTCATCTCACGCACGGCTGGCTCGAGGCGCTCCGTAGCCAAGAACACCAGGTAAAGGACGATGCGGATGGCCAGCTGAATGATGAAATACCGATACCTTAATTCCGGAGGTATGATGCTCAAGAGGTTCATGTTTAGCTCGTAATTAGGCCTTTAATGCTAACAAAAATATGTGCATTGCGATAAATAAGGCCATGGTTGCATTGCAATTGTATATAGAGTTACACGAAGTGGTAACGGCAAAAAAAAAACACGAAGGTCATCTAGCATGAGGGTGTGGGACACATTTCCACAAATTAGTGTCGCAAAAACCTTTGTTCTTGTATAATCTGGGTAATCTTTAAAAAATTAAATAAAAATATGCGTTAAGCTGGATTTTTTCCTGTACGTTGTTATAGTTCTATAGAAATATGCTTTATTCATCATAAACAACATTTAAGACAAATCTTCGTCAAAATTTGACGTTGCTAAGCGTCCGGGAGAGTGCCGGGTTGCACAAGATTCAAACGTTAAGTAATAGATAACGCATGATTTGGATCGGTTTGAGCGCGGCCGGTGCCGAATCGCGTTATAGCCTAGAGAAAGCACTTTCCGTATTGGCCGCATCCATGCCGAAAAGCGCCAGTATCGAAAAAGCTCTGGGTGAATTGGATACTGCTCGTGATTATCTGCGATGGGTCTAGCGAACAGCAGTGCCAACGAACAGCGCCGTACATGTTTGCTTCTTAACGGGTGCAGAAACACAGCAAACCACTCATTCTTGTACCGCCGCCACGATCTTATCTAGGGTAAGCCAGGAACTATTCACATTTGGGTGCGTGCTAAGCCGGAGCTCGGTTTCTGGTGGACAAGATGTTTTGACGGAGTCGTGTGAGAACGACTTCAGCATCACAAGCGATATAGCCAAACTTTAATTATTATTTTTCTGGTGGGAGTCTCTGGCACGCCAATGAAGCGGTATGACTTACCACAGCACCTTTTTTTGCTCCGAACTTTCCCATTTGGTACCAGTAGGTACGAAAGACACACCCGTCCTCGTCACTGCGATTACACGAACTTCAGGGACACAAGGTACAAGGCACCATGCTTAAATCAGGCCGGTACGATTCTTAGTTTTCGATGCCGTCATTAATTTATGCACAACTTTTGCATTTAAGCGCTCTCAACCTCATTTAAACAGCAAGCATGTGCCATTTTGTACAGCGCTTGCCGAAGTAGATGCCTGATTCGCTTTAGGTGATCTTAACGCCATCTAGTGTAAAGACGGACGTTCACATATAGGTGTCGCTGGCATCGACAAACGTTCGTCGCGAACGGTTTTGCTTTTTGCACACAAAATTTTGCTGCGATGGGAGACGGTGCAGTTATCATAATTTTGCCAAATGTTTTCATTAGTATTTCATCTATTTAATGGCAACGCGTTCTTTTATTCCACTGTACCCTCTCCGTGGTTTACTGCTCCACTGCTACCAAGATGGTACCTTATCTATACAGCACCTGCTCCTCCCATATTTAAAATACAGGCACGTATAAAAAACGCATGCAATGGATGGTCGTTTTAGAATGATGTACTCCATATGTGCCATAAAACTAACACTGATTTGATCAATCGAGGCAGCAAGCGAGGCTTTAGAGACCCAGCCGGTTGGAGGCAGAGTAAGCGAACATACATTTCACCCTTTAGGAGCCCTTCGAGAGCCGTGGTAGGTCTTATGTACATAGTCAGCAGCGCCGATATAGTTAAGTCATGCGCAAAAATGTCCTGTCCCAAAAGTCGAGAGAGACTCCAGGTGTGAAATGAGCGGGTATGGCCGGGAGTAATGATGCAAAGGGATGTCCTTATTGTGAATGAGAGGAGGCTTCAGCCATGTGAGGATGTTAAAGTAGTGGAAAAGGCCCATCCCCTGACCTAGGCCAGGCCCTAGTCCGGCAAGGAGGGTGGCTTATCAAACTGGCCTCCCCGTTGATTTCCAAGCTGAGATCCTGTCGTGAATAATACCAGGCTCCAATCGTAGAACGAGTAGGGATATTGCGTGATAGAGGGCCAAGAAATGACAGGAGGCCACTGCTATTGCCAAGGTATAGCCCATGCACTGTATATACTTTGGATGGTTGTATAGTGCCCTTGGTACGGCAGAGGGCTCTCTCCGCTCCATTGTTTCCACTGCCCCTCTCTTTTAGTGATATAATCATGATGCGGCGCGATGGGAGGACCCCATCGGACTGGGAGGAGCTTGCCTTAGTAAAGAGAGGCCACTGTCGTGACTGGAAGGAGGCCCTCCAGAGAGAGTTAGGCAGCATAGTACTCAGAAATGTAGGCGTGTTGGATGGTTGTGTCGACTAATGTCAATGCTGGTATTATGCAGAATCCTAGAATCTGACACGTACCTGATTATGTTTTCACAATGAGTGACAAAAAAACAGTGTCAACGTTTCTTAAGGGAAGCGACGGACGTATACGTCAGAAGGCTTGTGGCTTCGCCGTTGTCGTCGTTTCTAGGAAATACGAACATTCAAAAATTGCTTCGCAAAGCAATTACAGGCAACATAAAGACCATTCAAGACATATAAGCCTGTGGGACTCCACCATGAGCGCTTGCCTGTTCACTCTCCAAGAAGTTAGTGCTGTCGCCGTTGCGCTCAGAACGGCAAACAGTGGCCTGCGATTCAGAGTCACATCGTCATGACATGTTATGCCTGATAGCTGGTTAGGTATAAGGTCAGGAACCTTATTCCTGCCGACAACAAAATGCACGCACTTTCATGGACTCCCCTTTCGTCCATTAACACGCGCCCGGGTAGCCGGCTAGATACCCTTCGCTCGGGTGGGAGGGGGTCAATTGACCCCCTGAGATCTCGGGAACCAAGAAAGCTAGAGATGCCAAATTTACGGACTGTCTTGACCTGCACCGAAAATCACTTTGGTCAAAGTTTGAGTTTCCTAGGTCATGACCTTCAGGCCAAATAAGGTCAAACAAGGTCAAATTCCAGATTGGTCTCTTAAGTGCCCCCAGAACCTAGGCGACTGTTTCTAAGCAAAAATTCACGGGCCTATTTGAGGTCAGTGACCTTTTTTGACCTTTTGAAGGTCATGGTGACCAAAATCATGCGAGACTGCTCTGAGTTTTGCATTTGAATAAGCGACAAAGATTAAGCTAGGCAGTATGTTCCTAAAACAAAATGTCCACCCGGGTCATCTTAGGCCAGTGACCTGTTCTGGCCGCTAAGAAGTCAACGGAAGATGTATAACGCGGTTCCTGCCATCAGTAAATTTGAAATGAGCACCACAAACTATCCCATACAGCAAGCCCTAGAGTAATAAATCAGGTTGATTTTGACCTTGGTCTGACCCTCATGCCTGACCTTAGGTCAACGTAATTTGCTCATTCATTATTTTTGGTGGCTTAGAAAGCATCTCAGAGATGTATGGCTTCGTCAAACACCCCGTTATTATATCAAATTGGACGATTCCCTAGAAATTGCCCTCGCTGAAATCATGGCCTGAATTTGACCTGCCATAGGTCTGCGACCTTACAAGGTATATCTAAATTTTTGTGTCAAATGATCCGCTATTCAATTGTCTACAGCTATGCAAAATTTGGCGCGGCTGAGCCGCGCCGTTCGGAAACCATTCTGGAAAAACCTTCGTGGAGGGGTCAATTTAATCCCCCACCCGAGAGCGTATTCAGTAACGTTTCCTTCCACTCCACCAAACACCTGTTTTAAGGATAGCAGCAGAATAACGTGAAGAGGGAAGCAAATACAGTACCTTTATGGTCCGAAAACACCTATTATGTCGTTGGCTGTTAGTATGAGTTACGCACGCCGTTTAGCCTTATTCTACCTTATAAAAACGTTTTGAACTGGATAAACTCTCGTGAGGAAGGTGAAGAGTATGTCGAGTAAGATAGTGGCCTCGATGGTGGTCGCTGAGCAAGAGAGGGAGAGTGTGCTGGAGATCGTGCGCTGCCGCTTAACGTAGAAGGCTATCACGCTGGGCTTTAAAGGAAGGGCAGGTGCGATGGGAGCATGTTCGATTGACGAAGGAGCTGGCCTGAAGAACAAACTGGACGTGGGTCATGTCATGTCTCACCCAACAGACCAAACCTGTGCGATACGTACATTTTTGCATTTAGCAACGTTGAGTACACGTGTGATGTTATTTGAACGACGATGTAGCGGGCATTAATACGCGCCCGGATAGCCAGTTGAATGTGCTGCACGCGGGTAAGGAGGAAGATTTGGCCCCCTGAGACCCGGAACTATGAGAGCTAGAACAAAGCTCACAGTGTAGGTAGGGCTATATATCTGCTCTTTACCATAAATTCTTAGGTCTCTAGATCGTGGTCTTCTGGTCAAATATGATCCAACAAAGTCAAGCTTGTGATCGGTGTTTGAAGTGCCCTCAGACATCTTCACACCACCACCTTTAAACTAGATATATGTTTCAACCAAAACGTGAAACATTTTCATATTAAGTCAATGAACTTATCCGATCTTCAAAAGGTCAACATGGCCATAAGTCGTCGAGCCTTTTCCATATTTGAACTTACCTTCAGTGCCAAGGACTACCCTGGGAGGCAGATTCCTCAAAACAAGAGATTGATTGAGCTCATGCTAGGTTAGTGACGTTGCCTGAGAGAAATGTGGTCAGAAAGAGAGATCTGTTGACTTCTTTCTGCTTAACACTTCCCACATAAGCACCCCAGACAGCCTCATGAAACAAGCTTTAAAGCAAACGTGGTTTCATTTTGACCTTGATCTGACATAATACTTGGATGGATACTTAAGGTGGATGGAATCGCATCAGCCTGAAAGGCTCCCAAGGAATTGCCTTCGTTGGCAGCCTTTGCTTGGCTGACTTGCTGCAAGTCAATGACCTTAGGATATATATATATATATATATATATATATATATATATATATATATCAAGAGATCAGCTATTGAATTGCCTACAGCTATACTTACTTTGGCCGTGGCATTCGGAAGTGACACCAAAAAGCCTCAGGGGGGGGGGGGGGGAAATTGCGCCCGAGATCAGCGAGAGTTAATCACAGAGAGAGCAGCTTCGAATGACAAAGAGCGTAGGGTACGGAGACGCTTCTTTGTCATATATTATACAAAGCAGATAATCCGTGCGTGATATCACTGGTGGACCGTTGCAGATATCTGGAGAAGCGAACGATAGTTATAAACCAAAGACGTAAATATTAATTGTTGTATTGTACGCGAATAATGAAAAGCCCTAGGTTGTTCTTCAGACGAAGTTGATTAAAAACCGTTATGTTCTCTCTCAGACCCTTGGCAAACTTTCACCTCTGAATACTGACGTCACCAACGGTGGCAAGAGTCGCATGTCATCGCGAGGTGACAACAGCTACGAAACGCATTTAAAGTCATGGTATAAATGATGCACAAAAGCTAAGCCAATGCGGTCAGACAGCCCGGCAAACCACTCCACCGGCCTTAATCAATACGCTGGCAATACAACGTGTCGTGGCTTAACCAATACGGATTTAACTAATGCTGTCCCGACCAATACTGCCCGTGGAAGAGTTTAACATCCGGTGGTCCGAAATAAGGTTGCTTGAAAATTAGTTGATTCGGTCCGACCAATTCAGGTGACGAAACTCGTCAACTGAATTAGTATCAGCGGTGTACTATTTTTGGCGATCGTGATCACGGCGTTGCAAAAACACGCATCCATTTGGATGAATATCCCGCTTTTCGGTTGGGTCTGAGAGATGACATAACGGTTTTTAATTAACTTCGTCTGAACAACAGCCTAAGGCTTTTCATTATTCACGTACAATACAAAAATTAATATTTACGTATTTGGTTTACAACTATTGTTCGCTTGTCCAGATATCTGCAACGGTCCACCAGTGATATCACGCACGGATTATCTGCTCTGTATGATATACGATAAAGAAACGTCTCCGTACCCTACGCTCTTTGTCATTCGAAGCTGCTCTCTTTGTGATTAACTCTCGCTGATCTCGTGCGCAATTCCCCCCCCCCCACTGAGGCTTTTGGCGTCACTTCCGAATGCCACGGCCAAAGTAAGTATAGCTGTAGGCAATTCAATAGCTGATCTCTTGATATATATATATATATATATATATATATATATATATCCTAAGGTCATTGACTTGCAGCAAGTCAGCCAAGCAATGGCTGCCAATGAAGGCAATTCCTTGGGAGCCTTTCAGGCTGATGCGATTCCATCCACCTTAAGTATCCATCCAAGTATTATGTCAGATCAAGGTCAAAATGAAACCACGTTTGCTTTAAAGCTTGTTTCATGAGGCTGCCTGGGGTGCTTATGTGGGAAGTGTTAAGCAGAAAGAAGTCAACAGATCTCTCTTTCTGACCACATTTCTCTCAGGCAACGTCACTAACCTAGCATGAGCTCAATCAATCTCTTGTTTTGAGGAATCTGCCTCCCAGGGTAGTCCTTGGCACTGAAGGTAAGTTCAAATATGGAAAAGGCTCGACGACTTATGGCCATGTTGACCTTTTGAAGATCGGATAAGTTCATTGACTTAATAGGAAAATGTTTCACGTTTTGGTTGAAACATATATCTAGTTTTAAGGTGGTGGTGTGGGGATGTCTGAGGGCCCTTCAAACACCGACCACAAGCTTGACTTTGTTGGATCATATTTGACCAGAAGACCACGATCTAGAGACCTAAGAATTTATGGTAAAGAGCAGATATATAGCCCTACCTACACTGTGAGCTTTGTTCTAGCTCTCATAGTTCCGGGTCTCAGGGGGCCAAATCTTCCTCCTCACCCGCGTGCAGCACATTCAACTATCTATCCGGGCGCGTATTAATGCACGCTACATCGCCGTTCAAATAACATCACACGTGTCCTCAACGTTGCTAAATGCAAAAATGTACGTATCGCACAGGTTTGATCTGTTGGGTGAGACATGACATGACCCACCCCCACTTTGTTCTTCAGGCCAGCTCCTTTATACATTGAACATGCTCCCATCGCACCTGTCCTTCCTTTAAAGCCCGGCGTGATAACCTTTTGCGATGAGCGGCAGCGCACGATCTCCAACACACTCTTCCTCTCTTGCTCAGCGACCATCCTCGGAGCCACTATCCTGCTCGACATACTCTTCACTTTCCTCACGAGAGTTCATCCAGTTCAAAAAAAGTTTAAGCCCAGTCTATTCAAGTCCATTTGGGTTGCTAAGCCATCTCACATCCATTTCCGATGTTCTTAAACATGTTTTTAAACATGTTCATGTTCACACCCATTCCCGATGTTCTCGAGTATGTCGGGTTGTGGCAATGCAATGGTAGGAGAATGCTTTGACAGTTCATTTTCATGCAGCACCGTGTGGGGTAGACATTTCTATTTTGGATTGCATCCACATCTTTTCTTTCACATGCCTACATCTATCTTAAGACAATCAAGCCCCAGGATCCACTGGCATTAGTATTAAAAGCGGTCTTTGGCTGCCAGCGGGCCTGAAACCGCAACAGCTCCGTTACCAGCTAACCAGACGTAACTGAACAGCCAGCCCGCTCACCCAGAACCAGGAGGCGCTAATGAACATGCCATCACCGACACACAGTCCGTCACCCATCGACGGCCGCGTCGCGCCCGGCGTGTTTGCGTCGGCGCACGGCGTGGCGCCCATGGTCTCCCCCCCCCCCCCGTCCGGCACCACCGGCACCAGCCGACCATTCACCCCTCCACCCCCGGCCCGATAAACGGTCCCGATCAGCGGCATGCGCTCAGAAACTCCCGCTATGCGGCGCGTGGTGCTCGGCGTGTTCAGCCTGGCTCTGCGGGTATTTTTAAAGTCGTCCAGGAATGCGGAGCTTCTCGTGCAGCCGTGCCGCCGGCTGTGGTGTTGCCTGACCGCTGTGCGGTGGCTGTGCCAAGCTCTACGGCAAGGCCGTCTGTGGTTGTCGCGGCCGCGGCAGCAGGACTGACTGGTCACTTCAGCCACGCATCACAGATGGCTGTGCTTCAGTTCAGCCCCTGCTTTAAGGCTGCGCTTGACGCACGCCGAGTGCTACGGCATGAGGCGAGCTGGATCTAGGTACAGGGTACGACGTAAGGCCGGTGAACTTCGCGATGAGTGTTGCAATAACAGCAGTGAGGCGGGATTATATGTAGTGGCTATGTCAGCCAAGCCGTTTAGGCGGAGAGGCTGCTGTCTACTGGCTGCCCCAGGCCTTGTACCATTGGGGCTACTCTAGTTTGCACGCGCTCGGGTGGGGGTCAAATTGACCCACCGAAAGTTTTTTCCAGAATAGTTTCCGGACGGCGCGGCATAGCCACGCCAAATTTAAAGTAGCTGCAGAAAATTAAATAGCAGATCGCCTGTCATAAAACAATTAGACACACCTTGTAAGGTCCCTGACTTATGGCAGGTCAAAGTCAAGCCACAATTTCAGCGAGGGGAGTTTCTAAGGAATAGTTCAATCTGATCCAACAACGGGGTGTCTGACGGAGCCATACATCTCTGAAATATTTTCTTAGGCAACACAATAATTCAATGAGCAAATTACATTGACCTAAGGTCAGGTATGAAGGTTAGACCAAGGTCAACGTCAAGCTGTTTTATTACTCTAGCGCTTGCGGTATGGGTAGTTCCTGGTGCTCATTTCAAATTTGTTGATAGCATGAACTCCATTATACGCCTTCCATATACTTCTTAAAGGTAAGAATAGGTCGGTGATCTAGAATGACACAGGTCAACATTTTGTTTTTAGAAACATGCTGCCAGCGTTATCCTTGTCGCTTATCCAAATGCAAAACTGAATGCGGTCCCATATGATTTTGGTCACCATGACCTTCAAAGGTCAAACAAGGTAAATTACCTTAGATGAGCTGTGACACTTTGCTTAGAACAGTCATTTAGGTTTTAGGGCCCCTTTGGAGACCAACCTGGATTTTGACCTTGTTTGACCTCATTTGACACAAAGTTCGTGACCTAGGAGCCTCAAAATTTGATCTAAGTTAGATTACGTAGAGGTTAACGCATCCTGTGAATTTGGTGTTGCTAACTTTCTTAGTTCCTGAGATATCAGGGGGTTCAAAATGACCCCCACCCGAGCGAAGAGTATCCACCTGCCACCCGGACGGGTGTTAAACAATGCCTGCAATGGCACTGCAGTATGAGGCGTTTTGAAGATGCCGTTTTTAAGAGTAAGAAACGTATGGATCGCGTAAATTTTCTAAAAATGCCACTAAAACAAGGTATGATAATGCACAGAACACAGCCTCAGACAGTACAGCATTGGCAGCATGCACATCAATGTTGGGCAGCCAGGAACATCGCGGCACCCGAGACGTCAACAGCTGAGCAAAACAGAACAGAACAGAACAAAACAAAACATCACCAGCACGCCGCCAACAGCTGGGCAAACATGTATTCCAGGAATGGAAAATACATCTGTGGGCTGCAGCCTGAGTTGCTGATTAAGGGTTCTCCGGGCCTATGATCCATGAACGAAATCCGATGTAGGATGTTATGGGGCCCTATATGATTTATTAAAACGCTCATTGAAACGAGGTAAAAGACTCGCTTTAAATGTTTGGGGAACTTCCTCCTGGATCTAAGATATTTTTTCCACGATCTTCTTACTTGCAGGGTCTTCCACAATAAATATGTATGCATGCTTCCAAGATCTTCCACGATTAATCTCTATAATCTTGTACAGCTTCAAAATACTGTTCGCTCGAAGCAAATCTTCGGGGAAAGCTACTGCACTTGCAAAATGCAGGCCGCAAGGTTACCAGAAAGCGCTGACACACATCAGCTATTACTGACCAATAATCTGCCACAGCCTGCCAAAACTAAGATGCTTTAAATTGCTCATCGACGGCTCTAACTTAGCATGACTGTGGCAGGCATGTCAGGACAAATCGCGATATTTCCAGTTGCATGCATTGGCAGATTACTTGATACAGCTCTGAAATAACATTGCATATCACAAAAAATAGAAATGGCCCCCATGTCTACCGAAAACTCTTGATTGCTACACGAGGATGTAGAGAATGTGCAAGGAGGGAAACGCACCAGGAATCGTCTCTGCTTTCGGAAATGAAACCAGTGCATTTTGTTACGTATATGTATATGTGTAGCTAGTAGCCTGTCACCGGCAGCAAATCCGATAGGCGAGTGAAGCAGATGTTAGGATTTGTAAGCGTATCACAACCGTAAAGAACGTGGGGTGTCTCCCCCCCCCCCCCCATCGTTTAGGGTACATCCACTACTGATCTTTAAGTATTTTCAGGACCGATAAGTGTTACAATTGCAACACTTCATTTAACAACAACTTTTTGCAACTGTTTTGCACGCAAATATTGCGATATGCAAATAAAGTCAAGAAGAACGTCATTTTTCTAAGCAGCACTCCTAATCCTTTTATCCAGCGGAAGCTGCAACCTTCGGGATTTTTGCATGTGTTTGAAACTAAGCCGTTAAAACTCCAAAAATGTCGCACATTCTGCCCAAACAATCGCACCCGAACAGACGGCTGGCGTTCGCACCATAAAGCCCACCGCATACAACCCTGCTATTGGCGCGATAATAACGGATGCTGATTGGCGATCGGTGGTCGACTAATGAGCGCGACGGACCGTCATTGGTCGGTCGATGGCGGCCCATCGACGGCCATGCCCCGGGGTCAGAGTCGGCGACATGTCACGCGTCCATGGGTCGATGACGTGTCACGCTCCACCGGTCGATGACATGTCACGCAGTCCACGTGTCGGGCAGTCGCCGGCCGACCTTACCCTTTGCACGGCCCGAACGAAAAGCTCAACGGTCGCCCATACCATACAGGCTATCATTCGTGTCAACCGCGCAAGGCGGCACGAATTGCCAGCAACAAGGGTCTGCGATTACACGATCCTGTCAATGCTCGATATGTTGGTTCAGGGAACCTACTTACTGCACAGCTAGAGTAAAGCCCGAGGTTCCGATTATGTCTCATTATGACTGAACTAGAGCTGACAGGACAAAAACACGCCTGCGCGCGATCTATTATGAACACGCGCTTGGGTCAATGGTCGATTTGACCCCCTTTAAACTGGGGTCAATCTGACCCTAATTTGAACCACGATTTAGGCTTAGAACAATTTGTTTCCAGAATAACTTCCCAATGGTGCACCTCAGCGAGACGAAACTTTGAATAGCTGTAAACAATGTGTAGTAAAACAAGATATACATTCAAAGGTCGCTAGCCAGTAGCAGGTAAAAGACAGACCTTGGTTTTCAGCGAGGACAATTCTTAGGGCATCCTTCAAGCTAATGCGACAACGTGGTGTTGGACGAAATCTTACAGCTCTGAAATGGCTTCCCAACAATTAGACAATCTAATTATAAGACAATTCTTAGGATATCCCTCAAGCTGATGCAACAACGTGGTGCTAGGCGAGGTCATACGATTTTGAAATGGTTTCTCTAACAAATAGGCTATTTAATTACGGCCACAACCAAGTTGATTGTCCTCAGGTCAATCATAAGGCTAAAATTCTGGTGGAGATGAAGCACACTTTCCTGGTGGGCTTGCTTCAAGGGGTAGTTTTAAGGTTTATTTAGAATACCTTGATCACAAGGACGTCAACAAACTTTCTAAGTTAATTTCGCGAATGCAAAACAATTCACTGCCCAATGATTGAGAAGCACGCCGCCTAGAAATAGCTTTTGATCTGGATCTTAAATTCGAATAAGAAAACAATCTTGGCGGGTTGAAGTCATTTTTCCTCTTCAAAGGCCAGCTAGGGTCATTGACCTAATGTGGCCCTAGCAACCTTTTGTTTAGAAAATATATCTAGGCTAAAGCTGGTTGTGTGAGGAGGTCTGAGGACATTTAGCACCAATATCGAATATGACCTTGCCTGACCTTATTTGACCGAAACGTCACGATCTAGAGACCTGTATAATTGTCATACATAAAACTATATAGAGCCCTATCTAGTCTGTGATTTGGTATCTTGAGCTGTCTAAATTTTGACATTTTAGAGGGTCAAATTGTCCCTTCCCATGCCCGAACGAGCCAACTCGGGCGTGTGTTAACCAACATTCCTTTTCCTGATTGTTCCGGTAGGCAGCCTATGACAGGAACGACTCATTTCAACATAAAAACTTAGCGAACAAACCAATTTTTGAACACACAATATGAAGTCAAGGAACCGCTTACAAATCATCTGAGGGCTGCTACACAGCAGCAAGTTTGGGTGCTGCCGCATATTGTTATGTCATGCAATTCACTGTAAGTTAATGCACAAAGAGCTTCCTTCCGCGTTTCGAACAAGAGATCAGATTATGCTCTCGAAAGCACCGCGAATAGCGAGCGAATGTGTTTTAGTCCGTACGTCAGCAGCGCAACAAAATGCCGCGTGGATTGCGGGCTGCGCGCTTGCTTAGGAGCATTCAGTGCATGCTCCGTTCGATCCGACTCATCCAATGGATGGTTAGAGGCAGGCTTTGTAAATAACAAGCATTCCACCAACCCAATGACCAAGCTCTCACAGACCTGTTGGCATGGGAGACAACAGGTGCTAGCATAACGCTTTCAGCCGAGGCGTCATCCAGTGATGCCGATAGGTTTAACTGTGAGATAAAGCCCCAGGCGCGTTGCATGTTCCGAGGAGGCAAGGTCCAAGCATGTCTGACGAATGAGATAACGCCCGGCCGAGTCATGCAGGGCGCTGGCCGTCTTCGCCGCGCAAGCCTTACGTCGCGACTGCACATGAGCCCCTCTGCCAGTCAGCACGGCCTCCGTTGATTGTCATTTAGGCTACTCTGCCCGGGCCCATCGGCGGCGTCGCTGCAGATAACCGAGTCTGGCGGCCCCCCTCGTTGCAGAGTATTGATCGGCTGTGGGGCTCTATCGACTGGCGGCGGCAGCGGCGGCGGCGGCGGCGGCCCAGGCGGCGCGCGCTGGCGCCGCGCGCGGCCAGTGTGCTCCGGACGCTGGTGCAGGGAGGGCGGGCGCGTGGGCCGGCCGCGTGGGGTGCCAGTGGCGACGCTGGAGGTTTGAGAGGTGCTGGCTGACCCGTGAAGCACAGAGGCGGCTGGAACGGCGGAGCTGAGGTCAAGGGCAGCTGCTCTCTTGGGCAGGTGAGGGGCAGATGGCGCTTCTGACAGGCAACGTGATCTGCAGCTATTTCCGCCGGACAAAGCAATGTGTTGTGGTGGCGGTTGTAAGGCGAGACGTGCGGTGTGGTATCCCGTCGTTGTGGGCTTGTGAGGTATTGACCAGCACAACCGCAACGTATGCAGATGCATCAATTCCTTCCCAGACAAGAAACGTCAAGTCAAGGATCGCATCAGCTTTCGCTTTTAAATGCACAACTTCTAGACAGGACTATGTTGAAAACGCTCTACACATTTCTTCTGTAATTTTGTGGGTGAAAGTGCATCGATTTTCGCCGATACCTAAAAGCAAGATTATCTGTACCGTGTCTCAAAGTGTGTGGCCATTGCCGAGGAAAACTGAGACGCAGTGAGAAGCTCCGTCGCTTAGTTGCGACACAATCGTGTTGTGACACAAACTGACAGCTGAAATCGCACCCAGCACCCACCCGTACTGGCTCGGCACTTATCACGGGGACCCATCACGAGCACTGCCATTGTTGCTGCAAGATACAATGGCTGCTCTCTCGTGCCTCGTCGAGCGGCCGCGGAAGGAGCGGCAGGGAGGGATCTTCGCGGTGTGGGCGGACGAGAGCGGCTGGATGCTTGGTGGTTCCGTGCAACGCCCTTCAGAATGTCACGCTTCCGGGGGCTACGGGCAAGGCCGAGCCAAGAACACCGTCTTGGGTGGGGAGGGAGAAGGGGAGGCAACCCTGGCTTGGGAAAGAAGAAAAAATCCGAAACGTTGGCCTAATTTTGAAACGTTTGTCGGGTTTAGATTTCTTTGGTCCAGCAGTGTTCTAAAACTAGCTTATCTTGATAAAACTGTCCTATGCATTTTGAATGCCCAGAAATGTGTCATTTTCTCCAACCTGAGCCATCTCTGGCGGTGTGGTATGGTTTGCTCGCCACTCCCCTCCCTTGCATCCGTCTTTAGTTATGACCAATGCCTTGAAGCGTGGGAAGGTCGCCTGCCCACCATCAGACCCATTCACTTCCCCAGTACCGGGTAGGCACCGCTACCTCACGGTGTCGAAAATCGCGAAGCATTTTGTATGTCGAAGTAACTAGTTGCATGCTGGCCTCCTGTTGGCAGGGCTGCACGTTCGTGCAATGATGCATGCAATGCCCATATGCCGTAGCGAGAAGGCTGACTACATCAAAGATTGCAGGACGTTTACTGATCCCAGTCATGGTGACACGCTATCCCATGCTAGCGTTGTAGGGAAGGATAAGTGAAACTGAGAATGACGCTATTTGTATCAGGTTACATTGGTATTCCAAGACGCTTCTTGGCACTGATTTGGGTATGAAGTCAAAATAGGCAATATTTCCATTTCACCCACCAAAAATACGTATATCAAGATAATTTAGGACCTTGATCCAACCGCCCGCATGGCTTTCATCTCCACCAGAAGCTGTTGTCGCCACATTTTGCATACTTCTATGTTGAAAGGCTGTTGATATGCCTTAGTCCACGGCTAGCCAACGAAGTTGGTATGTGGAATGCAATGTATAATGGAAAGTGACACGTGAGGCCCATCATACGCGAGCGATTTAGAAAAATGGGGGGAGGGGGCACTGCACGTGCTCGCGCTCATTAAATGGGCGTGCTAATACAGCCTGACTGGGTACGCCCGGACGGGACGGCTCGGGTTCAGTCTACGGCAGCCTGGTATCCACTGTAAGCTCTGTAAACAAAAGAATGATCGTGTAAAACAAGAATGTTCGGGAAAGCGTCTCAACGTACGGGCTGGTTTTCCCAACCACGCCGTTAATACATTAAAGATGGAAGTGTCTGAAACTATATTAATACAATGCGCTCAACATGTGCCGATACTTTCTGGTTATCAAATAGTTCGATCGTAGTTAAGCAAGATGTAAGCATTCTAATTAGTGCTGCTGAATCCGAGAAAGACATGCTTGGGATTTAAAATGACTGTGGACAAAGATGACATTGGGTTATCAAAGAGCGTAAATTTGTTTGCATTTTTTCAAGGAATTAATCTAGTCACGCGATGTACATTTGTGATTGCATAATTAAGGGGCCCGAACGTCCGTTTTAGAACAGGTAGCAACAAAACAAATGAATACAATGTGTAACGAGCATTAGGGAGCTTTCTAGCTGATCAGGTGAAATCAAAACAATTTAAATGTCATGCCTGTTTTTTAAAGCAAACATGGTGAAATAATTGAACGGCTTTGGTCAAGTCAGATAGGTCTCAGCCGAACGCCATATGGTGATGTGTGTGGAGCGCATTGTTATAAGCCCACCGAAAATCGCGCCCCTCCTCACAGACATCCACTATGCAGCCATTTTGTTGGTCTAAATATCTGCGAGGTCGGACCTGTTGTTTTGCTGGTCCAGGCGAAGCTGGTGATATCGTGATAACGAAGTTTTGTGCTTTGGTAAAGTCGTAACAAACTATGAAGCAGGGGAAAACATGTCCGACTTAACTTCCTTTTTAAGGAAAGCTGGGACTTGTCTCCAAAATATAGCGGACACCTACGCTTTCAGCAGGCACTTCTTACGCTTTGTTTCGTTCTTCGTTGCACTTTTTCGGCACTGTGCTGGCGGCAACCATTAACAGCCATTACCCAACCGCTCTCTGTTGCGCCAAACTTCTTTCTCTGGAGACTCATTCAGTGGAGCAAGACTGCAAACCGCGTCCCTGGAGCAAGGCGATCGCCCCATTCCTGCAAATCAGCCGGCCGCAAGGAGTTGACCGGAAATCCCGAGGTGTGGCGCTCAGGAAGCATATCTCGGCCACGATCAGGACGACTTCTCGTTTCTGCAAGAGGATATCGCCCCAGACGGTGGGATTATCATACACGCCCTGCACTTCTTCACGTGCTCCGACTACCGCGACACGGCAGTCAAAACCGACTCGGATGCGTACGTGCGATACACAGGCCATTCTCTGAGATACGGCTGCTGCAACGTTATCCACTGCGTGCCTCAGATTCATTTCATTCCACGTCCACTATCTGCCCTGCGGCCAAATGGTTACAAATCACAATCTGCCACTAAATCCCCATCTATATGCGTAGTAGGAAAACTACGACCCACTTTTCGGGCCACAACATGCCTGTCGCAGCACAATCGGAGGGCGGCAGCCAACCGTGGTCTATTAGCTCAGCATGGAGCACCGCCGCACTCAGCCAGAAACAGCACGCGACGGTGAAGATGCGGCGCCTGAGACATTCCCCGCATGCCTATTGCCGTCAGATGAGGAGGAAGATTAATCGAGCGTCTCGCGCACGCATCACAAAGGGTCTGCTGCACTCTTTGAGCCAGTGTGGAACGGGCTGTACTCACTTGATCTGGTGAGTCGCCGGTCTTCGCACCCGATCCCTTCAGATGTCTGCCGGCGTGCTGAGAGGCGGCCGCCCAGTCATGACGCGGCTGCTCGCAACGAAAGGTCATGGACATGCGCACTGAGCCACCGAGAGCGCTGAATCCTGTCTGGTTGTCAGTCGTACAGGCAATTATGTTTGGGAACATATGGGGCATTGCGCAACCATCACTCACCAGTGCGTATAGAAAAAAAACATTTTTTTTTAGATTACGCGTACGATTGCAGTGGACATCACTCCAAATCGAAATGGAAAATCAATTTCCTTCAGTTCCCTTCCGAAGGCCTGATATTATGGGTGCCCCAAATTTAGGCTGGAGGTTTGAGTAACATCAGTGCAGCAGAGAGGGGATCAAGAGTGAATCACAATTTAACGCAATTTATGCTTTCAGCATACAGTCATCGCAATCTAACACAGGCGACCTGACAAAACCAAATTGCACGGATCCAGCCCAGTGCCTTCTCAAACTGTACGTCAAGAGCTCATATTTGATTCGAGCTGACATGCTACTCTTAATCTTCGAACCACTTTGCTCCCTATAACGTCCGCCTTAAACTAAACCTGCAGCACACGCGGTTGGGCCAAATTCTCACGACGCGGAAACAGCAATGTCACTGTTTCTTGACTGCACCCCTGACCTTACTTTCCACATCAAAAACAACTTGCCAGACTTTTTGCCGCCTAAACTTTCAGAAGCACTTAACCGGTCCTTGCAGACCCCGCCACATGCTAATTAAGAAGTCGTGAGACGTGGCTGGAACAGCGCCGCACGGCCTGGCAAGCCGTCCAGCGTCACTCGTTACCATGACAACCGCAGCCGGACGGCCACCGTTGAGCAGGGTAATTCTCAGCACTAAAAGCACCAAAAGTTCTGCATATGCCAACAAAGTTCGATGCAGCATATGCATCTCTGACATCCCTGGATGCGGCCCAGACGGCCATAGCCCGATCCGAGCCCCGCCTAGATCAGAATGAGGGACTTAACATGGTGACCTTGGCTGGCACGGAGGGAACCAATCGTTCCCCTTCATCGACGACTGTAAGTTTGAAGTTAGTTTCCCAGCTGTTAGGCGTCCCAAGCCCCACAGGATGCCTTCATTTCCGCGCGCGTGGAACGGCGTGTTGAAATCCTGTGCCGAGTGTCACGTAAGCATTTTATGAATATCACAGTAGTTATCAAACAAATGTTTGTTGCATGTGCAGCATGCTGGTTATATTGTTATGTTACAGGGGCGAACAAGGCTTTTAAACATATGTTTGTAACCCCTTGTTTTCTGACCGAATCGCTTTATAATTCAAGCTGATACCTGACGCAGACACAGACACAGATATGTGGAGAGTATTCCCAAAAGACTTTGAGACTACTACACCATATTACAATAACTCAAAGCCGACAACCCATCATCAACCCCAAATTACTCATTAGATATAAAATCAGTGATAAATTCACGTCCATTCTCAGGCTTTCCAATATGCCTGTTCATCTCTCATGGCCATTACAAACGCCTAATTGGTCGGCACAACTATTAACCGAAACAAAGCTATCCAACAGCCGAGCCTCAGCCGCGCATGCACTGGATTTCTGCTGTCCACTGGATTTCTGCTGTCAGTCTCTCATTCGGTGCGTCACGTGAGCCACCCCGTGACGTCATCAGCGGTCGACCTTGCCTAAGCACCAATCGCCGGCTCGGCAGCGCGCCTCGGCGGGACCGGCCGTCGTTCTGCACCCCCGTCGCGGTCGCCCTAAACAAGGACCGTGGCCCCAACCAGTTAGTCACCTGACCCATGCATTTAAAGCGCGGCAAATGGGGCTCTTCGGTGCTCTTGCACCGGGGATAAGCCGCATCCAGCTCGCTGCTACCCTACCACGGAGTTGGGTTCATGACCACCAAGGACAGTACATGTGGCTGATAGGGGAAAGGATCACGTACGTCGCCGATGGTGAAGCGAAGCGCGCACGTCTGGAAAACCATAGAGAGCAGCAGCAGGAAACCAGAGGTACGTTCGATTCCCCGTAGTGTCCGCCCTTCCTGCCAGGGTGAGGGGCAGGCAATGCGATATGGTCTCAGCAGCTGAATGGGTTGTGAAGGCCCAATGACAGACATGACAGGCATTGCAGTGATGAATACGCCCTTAGCGACACGAGAAACATGAGGCTGGGAAAACTTGGCCTGGCAAACCGAATGGCTTCAGTGTTGCGTAGCAATTGAAGCATGCCATTTGTTTTGCCTTTCCATAACAACCGGTACAGTTTGCATTGCTTAACACCATCGTGAAATACTAATTCAAGGTGCGGAATTTCTTATTGATTGCACTCAACGTGTAAAATTGCAGCGTGATCAGGTCATTTGACCAACGTAAGCTCGACAAGTTAATGACAGTGCGTTTTGGGGATGGGCACAACTATTCTTAAGCGAACTCGATGCATGCAACTAATATTGTGTTTCAGTTTTGAACGGCTGATAATGTCTTTCGCATCTATCTATCCACTCTCTAGGTGTTGCGCTAATGCTGCGAGCTGTTCCTGGCTTGTTGAAAGACCAGCGAACTGTGGGAAGCACTGTTTTAGTGTCACGTGTCTCGGCGGCAGAACAGCTAACAAATTATCGCAAAGTGAAAAGTATGTTTGTACCTTACTTCATGGACGGATTGGGGGAGACTAAATAGGGAACATGGTTGAAAGTGCGGAGCTTAACGAATCCCCCACCATCTCCCCAAAGTGGCCAACCATGCGCAGCTTTCGCGTCTTTGACGTGATTAACTGGCGATTGCCGCGATACTCGGGCCTTCGCTGTTCAATCTGTTCCTACTTGTGATCCTCGTGACTGCCCGGAACAACACACGGCTCCTTGACCTACCGTGCAGCGGCCCTCAGCGCGCGCATGCTTCCGGCGTATTTTCGGCCTTGCCTGGTCACGTGACCGTCCGAACAAAGGCGGCCCACCGCCCGGCGAGAAGCCCGCGTGCGTGTGTGTCGCAATTGCCGTGGCCGCCGCCGAACTCGCCGACGGTGTGCGCCACTTACCGTTGCATGCTAGCCGTCTCCGCCGCTGTTCGGCGTGCGCTGATTGCGCCTGATAGCAGTCATTCGCCTGGTGCTGTTGTCAGCTCCCGAAACAATGGCGGACCCTGAGCCGGCCCGCTGACCCGTTAGGTACGGCCGCACGGACCGAACGCCGCATGAGCGGCTCAAACATGGAGTAAGCAGGTTTGGAAGGCGGCGACGAGCGCAGAATGATCAGCTGTCGTCCGCGTGTGGCTATTCCAGTTTCTGCCAGCGTTTGGTCATGCCTGGTGGTGCGTGGCGGTAATTCGAGCATAAGCCGTAAACTGAGGAACAAAAGCACCACAAGGACGCATGGTGGACGTTGTCCTTTGATTTCCAAGGAAATGGAAAACGGGGCCACGGCTGAGCATGGCCATCGCCCAACAAAGGACAGAAATGCAATTGTCTCCAGCCAGAACGGAATATTTCAAACCATACCCCACGTCCTATGGCAAAATCGCACACATAGAACAAACATTGTAACATTGTTAACAATTTAAGCCCAAAATATCACCTGATAATAATGATAGGATCATTAGGAAGAGTAGTTCTTCTGGAAGATGCAAGAATGCCGTGTCTGTTGGTATGCAACCTGTTGACATGCGTTTAGGATGTTTTGCTTTGAAAACAATCGGCCCTCAGTATACTAGGGCAGAAAACCCTGTTCCTGGCGGACTCCCCAACACTCCTACTCCGGGTGAAGGGCGGATTCTGCCCCCCCCCCCCCTGTGATATCGAAATCCCACCCCCTTAACGTTATTGAACTTGCCTGTGGTTTGTCAGGATGCTTTGGCAAAGAAGAAATGAAGGTTGGAATGCAACATTCCGTTCAAGGCCTTTATGTTCCAGATGCTACCAGCCTAGATTTACTTCTTAGATACTTCCCTAGATGCGACTCTGTGCGATGAATGTTTCTTTTCTTTCTTCCAGCTTGACTTGGACGAGTATCTCCGTGCGTTATCTCTTCCTAGCATCCTAATACTGGCACATAATTGAAATATGTTCCATTGCACCCCTTCCACACAACCTGTAGATGCCTTTTCACCGTACGTATCAACTTTTTGTGTCATCGTTGCCTCAAGTAGAAAGATTTGCATTTAGGTACCAGAAAATGCTCCTTGTATTACTGCATTGGTGACCCATAACGCATTTTGTTCTGTTTGGAAACTTTTTTAGCTCTGGAACCCCCTCTGTCATAATATTCTTGCAATGTCTTAATAAGCAAAGCCATGTTGCACCTGTCTTATTCACCGGAATTATTGCCTCCTGTGTGAGCAGACAGTGTAAAAGGGTAAATATGAGAGGAGTGCCGTCTTTGTAGGATCATCCGCTTCCACTGGAGGTCCTCCTATTATCGAGCTCTGAAATCGCTCCTGACCATGCAATGCACTTGACATTTTAACACAATACGAGGCAAATCTGTCTAGGGAAAATAAAGAATCAACTATTTACTGCAAATCGTTTCCGAACTGCGAAAAAACACAGGCAGGGTGATTCGCTCCCCCCTCATCGGAATAGGGTCTCAACGATATTGTCAAGCACGTATTGGTCAGAAAAACCTGAAGCTGAAAACGCCGTTCGACCTGGACCTTCTGGCATAATAAAAATAAACTATTTCCATAAAAACTCAACTCATAACGCCAAAAACCATGGAATCAAGGCTTTGCTTCCTTTTTTTATTCCTTTCGTTAAGCACGATTACAAGCCTAACAAAAAGGCGTCACGGAATCATTTTGTAATACTTTGTCTTCAGGGTTCCCAATTCTGTGCTCCACATCTGTTCCATCCCATGTAACACTATGTGTCAGGCGTTTTGTACGATGCGACGGGACGCAACAATGTGATAGAAAACCGAATAACCGAATGTGCAATTTGCTAACCGTTTTTGTGCTGCTTCATTGAAGATGATGCGGCGTTTTCGCATGTGTCATACTCCCCATGGGTTGCTTTCACTCAGTGCACATATCTTTCACGGACACATTGGCGGACGCCCTTCCCGGACACCTGCGCACCTCGGTGCGTCTTCCGTCTGCCGTGATGATGTCCAGTTCACAACAGCTCGCCTCGGGCGACGCAAGTCCAGTCATGTGTGCCAAGTCAATGACTATCATCCTGAGTGCGGAATGACAAATGGCATCTCATTGCAGGTACCGAACAGAGCAGTCTTTGAGTAAGCGTGACTCTATGTGGCGTGGAAGAGGCCCTTTTCTTAGATCGTGCGAGCGGTCGCATTCAGTTGCAAGTAGAATGGCAGCCATCGGTCGACGTCGACAACAAGCTTAAGGGCGCTCTAACTGAGTTGTGCTGAGGCTGCACATCAGGAGTTCAGCTGCTAATTTGCGAGTGGTGATGTGCACTTTCTCATGCACTGGCATTTTTGTTGCAACATTCTCACCATCCAAATGGCGCTTATTCGTTCTCTTGACATTTCACTTTTGGCGCAATGTCGGCTGAAACTACGGTGCTCGTGTTAACATCATTATCTGATATGTGGTGTCTGAAAACGCCGCAATTCAGTATCGAAAAGAGATAAAGCATGGCTGGCAGGTTGGGTTTCACGCTTGAAAACGGTCATAGTTGCCCAGATGTGCTCTCCACGAAATGTGCCGCCACATTTTATACACATGGCAAACGCACAGCATGGCGTTAGATATCCTGAACTCTAGTTGCTTGGCTTGGAAATTGTATACAACTGAGCCCACCAACTTGTTATTGTATGCCACACCCCGACGGTATTTTGAATATGCTTTAACGACCCCGTTCAAGCGCTGTGTATTCTTACCGCAAAAACAAAAGTTGCTGATATTGTTATGAGCTGGTTACCTCCCAACGTTTACCTCGTGTTTTCCATCACAAGCATCTTACAATGCAAATGACAGCTCACACCTTGTGATACCCATGAACTTCCATGATGAAGAGACACCAACCCAACAATATTAGTCATGTTGGGCATTTTTTCGATGGTCGTTTGATTTCTCGGCGAAGCTCCTTGTGAATAATGGAGCAAGAAAAGTGTTACATTTGCATTTTCCATGCAAATTAAGTGCTTGGCTCATCTCGGGCATTGGGCATCATCATCATCATCGTTGGGCGTCAACAGTAATGTCTGGTTCGCCAAGGACGCTCCGGTGCCGTGTTTCACGCGAGAGGTCGTCAGATAGCATGCCAACTGATGCGCCTCGTGCTGCGTGGGACAAGCAAAGCGATATGAAACCCGAGAGCTGAGGGCTGTCAGCTGTCATCTGTTAGGTGATGCCAGAGATGAAGCCAGGGGAACCCGACACCTTTGGCGTCCGATACTGGCGGGTTTTATTAATGCCTTGACCATTTTAGCTTCCATGTTAATCTTGCAGACGGATGTCTGTTACTGTGACAGTTGCGCACCCATTCACAAGTGGCGTCGCCCGCAACGTGGCTCACCACTGCTCAGGATAGGTCATATCAGGTCATATCAGGTCATATCAGGTGAAATCAGGAGTTTTGGTCGCCGACATCGAATAAGGAATGTTATAAAAGAACTTAAAACCCATAAGTACCGTTTAATATTTATTGTGCCTTATTTGCCTCGTTCTGCTTGCGGGGTAATTCGGCAAGGAACTGCGAGTGTGCGTATTTTCTCTTAGATTGTTACCGATAAGGAAAACGATGCACTTAATGCACCATATGTCCGACGTGAGTAATACGGATCGCTCTCGTCCTATCGTTTCTCATCAGATGAGAGTTAACACTGTCCCTCTGTGCGGACCTCTCCTGAACAATGCCGTCGCCTGACCTGGCACACCTCCCCCTACGAGGGTCAAGCCCGCCTCCTCTGCCATGACCTCACAGGCCCCGGCTCCCAGCTTCGGGCACTCAGATGGCGGTGTGAGCGCTGCGGTCCCATCCAGGCACCACTCAGATCGCGGTATGAACGCTGACGCCGCCATTCAGGCACCACTCAGATCGCAGTATGAACGCTGCGGTCCCCATCCAGGCACCACTCAGATCGCAGTATGAACGCTGCGGTCCCCATCCAGGCACCACCTCAGATCGCAGTATGAACGCTGCGGTCCCCATCCAGGCACCACCCAGATCGCAGTATGAACGCTGCGGTCCCCATCCAGGCACCACTCAGATCGCGGTATGAACGCTGCGGTCGCCATTCAGGCACCACTCAGATCGCGGTATGAACGCTGCGGTCCCCATCCAGGCACCACTTAGATCGCAGTATGAACGCTGCGGTCCCCATCCAGGCACCACTCAGATCGCAGGTATGAACGCTGCGGTCGCCATGCAGGCACCACTCAGATCGCGGTATGAACGCTGCGGTCATTATCCAGGCACCAAGTCTGATGAGGTGCCGCGACGACGGAGGCGCTGCCCGTCTTGCCCATGTGCTAACTGGTTGGCCAGAGGAGGCGACGGAGGCTGGCGGCGGTAGCGCCGACGGCCGGGAGCAAAGGCGACAGCAATTGCTCTGTGATTTATGGAGCAATCTGGTGACGGCCCGCGTAGGGACCAAGACTGGGTGGCGTTAAAGGGCCTCGGTAGTTGTACCACGGCGTCACCTGTGGCGTCGACGGACTTCTGGAGAAGCCTCGTCGATGAATGCGCACCGGCGAGCGGTGGCGTTAAAGCCTGCAGATTCTGACGCTCTGGCGATGACCAAAAAGTACACGGCGCACACTCAGTTATTTACAGTGTCAGGCGGCAATACTCCGGCGCTGCGGCTGACACACTGCTGCGCTGCTGTGGACAGCACAGGCAATCACCGCGCACCACCGGGTTCGGCCACTGCGGACGGTCGGCCAGGAAAAGCTCACTATGCGCCCTGTCAGCTGCAGGCAGTCCAGCCTAGTACTCTGGTGTACGGCCGCGGGTGCTGACAGGCTTTTACGGCCGTCCATCGCATTGCTCAGACTGCCTTTGCGATGTAGATTGTGCAGGCTCATTTGACGATGAATGATTTTCTGGAACAACTGTGCTTGAGGATTAGAACTAAAATCAGTCTGGGATAGTATATGATGCGTCTCAATATTTTTTGAAACATGGAACTCGAGATAAAAGTTATGCTTGCTGGCATATGCTGATGATGCATACTGATTCAATTCCAAAGCGTCTTCAGAATGTTGAGTGTCTTGGAGTTAAACCACTTTACAAAATGAGCTAAGCTCTGCCACCCAACAGTACGGTTTTCCCCGTTTCGCCACGCACTCCACCCCATCCGCGCTCTTCGCATTTATCTAGCTGAACAAGAAAACGCGTTCTCCCGCCCCTTTACCACTCCAATTACATTGCGGTCTACCATTATAATAATCAGATTCGCCCCGAAATTTGGCCTCGATCCTTCGGCGCCGCTCGAACTATGAGCGGCACGCTCGCTGGAGCCGCATGCAGTCGACGGATGACGACAGGAGACGGATGCAGTCGACGGATGACGATAGGAGACGGATGCAGTCGACGGATGACGATAGGAGACGGATGCAGTCGACGGATGACGACAGGAGACGGATGCAGTCGACGGATGACGACAGGAGACGGATGCAGTCGACGGATGACGACAGGAGACGGATGCAGTCGACGAATGACGATAGGGACGGATGCAGTCGACGGATGACGACAGGAGACGGATGCAGTCGACACGGCCGCGGGCCGATTCAGCACTCAGAGCGCGACGCGTCTGACACATGCGGCGTCGGTTGCGGACATATGTAATCACGCGAAAAATTGTTGTGAAGAAAGAAAGATAATTTTCCATCAGTTGCCTCACTAGCCAAACTGTCGCTCAACCTAACCATTCCCAACCAATGACAACGCGAGCTGTCTCTATCATGTCGAGGTGCCGTCATGGATACGATGTGGCTGGTTGCCGCGAAGTGTTAAGTGTTTCGTGCTGAGGCTGCGCTGGTGGTAAGGCCGAGTCAGACCCGTGCCCTTGTGGTCAGGCCCTGATCATGCCACGGCATATCCCCCGTCAGAGGGTGTCATCTGTCCGCCCATGCGACGACTCCTCGCGGTAACTGTCCACGCTTGAGGTCAGCCGGTCGGATTAAAGAAGCCGAGACGGCCTGTTAATTTCTGACGCCGCCATCGCCGACTTCAGACAGGATTTCGTTTTCTGTCACGAGCGTTCTTGGCATTTAGACACGCGGGCTTTGTTCGTCGAACATTTGCATCAGTGTTTCGTATTATGCAGCAGTCCGCAAACTTGCCGTTGTATCGCGCGAACGTTCCTCGCCAGTGCTTGTTGTAGATTGAGCACTTGCCAAGAAACAGGCACAAGGTGCTTGACTTTGCTATTTCGCAAGATCGCAAGACATTTTTCGATCAGCTCTTTCGTCATGATTATGTTCTTGTGCACAACACTTCACTTTTAGGATGTCTGTCAAGTCCGATTGATTAGCCATTTCTAAAACTCTGGAGCGTTTAAACGCCTAAACTGGTTCAAGAGCGCACTCTTTCCCTCGAGCGACATCTCATAAATCTGGCTACGGGCTTGGGGCGGCAGAGTGCCGCATCAATCCTAATTACGTTCTCCAAGGCCTGGGGCTGCTGAGGCCTTTCTCATAACAGAGCCGTCAGGACAGGCGGACCGGACCCTCCATGACACCAATCTCTGAGATCATGACGTGGGGCTTGCCTGTCAGAAAACGTTCGTATAATGCGGATGTCCCCGTTTTTGTGACTTTGATCAGGAATCACGTGACATCGTAATATTGTCGGGCGCTTTGGCCTTCGCTCGTGCGTGAGCTTCGGTTTGATGGAAATCGCACGAACGCTCTCGGGTTTGCATTGTGATGTTCATCCAACGTCCTTTGAAAGGGGATTTCTGATCCGCGTGTGGAAGCTTTTTGCGTTGGAAACCGACAGAGCCACGCTTCTGCAATAACTTTAACCGCTGGATGCTTTCGAAGGCACTCGATATGAGCCATTGCAAAATAGCGAACCACGTGAAACATAAAAGCCCCATCTCGCAGAAATAATCCTTTAAGGCGAAGGCTATTTAAAGTCAGGGAACGAATCACACCAGGCTCACACGAGCTCGCATACAATGCGTTGTCAAGGCCGCCATTCCGGGCACCTTTACTCCGGATGATCTCGCCCCTCCCAGAACCCAGCGAAATCACTTACCGGCGGCCATTGGCGCTGTAAGCCCAGCCGGCGCGTCGGCCGATAACTAACGATATTGCCCGCACCCCGACACCCCCTGCCGCTGATCTTATTTACACTAGTCGACCGAGACGGGCGGCACAATGACACCTCCTTCGGGGGGCGCTGGCCACCCCTCTCGCCGGCCGGGACGGCGGGGACGCGATGCGATCAATAGGCACCTTGTGCCAGGCACGGTGTCTGTGCCGGCGTTCCTCTGCGTCGCCGTCTGGATCCGCACTGGAGCGTGATCCGAATGGCTGACTTTCATTCTGGAGCCCCGCCGGATTTCGTGAAATTCATCGCGCTATGAGGGCGTTGTATACGAGCCTGAAGGCACGTGTCGCATAATGATATTCACTTCCACCGCCTGGGATATTTCCAAGGCAGCGCAGCACGGGAAACAGATGGCACTTGGTGGTAGGATAGCACTGGAGGAACGCAGTCGACGAGATTTGCGTTCTTGAAAGAATGATGCAGTGAACAGCGGTGCGTATTTCTGCAGCGATGTTTCGAAATGCGCAGTCCTGCGATGAGCCAGCGATGGAATACGTCACTACTGGACTTCAATGGTTATCCAGGAAGCCTCTGAATGCCAGACTTCGAGCCAGACACGAACTAACGGATCGCAGACTTCAGAGTCAGTCGAATGCCTGGGGGCAAACGCGCACAAAACAAAATCATTGGATGGCGGAATTCCCTGAAGCCACAGCGCGTTCCGTCTGTTTGATATCGCTGAGCTGCTTGACCTTTTACGTGGTGGCCGTGGTCGCTAACTCAAGCGGATTATTCTGGTTGGTGCGTGGAAGCCCTCTCATGCCCTCTCATGGTCGTTGTGAGATGAGGACTTCGTAGGTGCGATTTCCTTTGCCCAATCGGCCTGGTACCTCAATGTCTGTGCCCATATCCACTCGTATCCCATTTTTTTTTTTAGTTTTACCCACCAATTACGCACCCATCTGCATTTTACCAGCACGTTGGTCCTACGTTCTCGACAAAATTTTCCTTACTTTGTCAAGTTTTATCAAGTTTGTAAACAAAATTTCTAGTTCTTACCATTTTTTCTTTTGCTTTGATAATTGCAAAAATGACACGATTTGAGCTATCTACGATTAAATGAAAGGCAAGGATTAGGGTTATGTCTTATTTCTTCAAGCTTCTACCCGAAATTTTGTAAACGTTTCATCGGTACCCATGCTTTTAATTTTGCAAAAAATCTGTACCCAGCTCAATCCGTCACCTATTGCATATGGGTAGCCATGGTTTTATCCAATCCTTAAAGTACTCTATAAATAAGCTCTCTCAAATTTTCCTTAGACCACCATTCTGAATACGAATTTCACACAAAACGCTCTTCAACGTTCACACATTGCTTACCTAACAAATGCCTGCCACCGAGCCGGCACAAACCATTTTGTCGAACATCAATATCGCGGTTGTATTTCGCTGTTACGACTGGGATATGGTCATCGTTTGAGGCGCAAGGCTCCTATTCATTAGTCGCGGACGACGCTTGAATATGGATGCCTGGCGGATATATCCTATCATGTCCCCCCTAAAGTTTCAGCACACCGCATTTCACTGGGATTTCCCGGTGCTTTTGGCTCGGCAAGACCGACGCCTTCTTGAGAAAAGAAGCGTATGATGAAACATTGTTGGGATTGGGAATAGGATATGTAATATCGCCCCCGGCTATATCACGTCGGAAATGATATAGCCTTCAGCAATATCACACAAACCGTTTCTGAAACCGAGCACGTGGGCGTCAAATGCGTATCGCGGGAAAGTCTTGCAATTCCCTCGAGTAGGTCTGGCAGAGCGGACGAGACAGCTGACATTCAAAACGAAATAGGTCGTCATTGAATAATGCATTCATCCGCACATTAATAACGCATGACGGGCTGCCATCACTACGCCCCGCCGCGATTGAGGAACGTACCCAGAACACCCGCTCCAGCACCGCCTCGATCTGGCCTCTCAGATCTCCGCCTCGTCCCTTCTGCAGTAAGCAGCCCGTCTGGTCGTGACAGGCCGTCCGATGCCGGCGCGTGAGCTGTCGACGGCGCTGTCCGCTCTGGTCACGCCAGGCCTCGGGGGTTCACCCGTGACGACGCTCGGCGGTGTCGCAACGGTCCGGTTCGGCCTCCGGACCGACGCCGGACGACTGGACACGACCGGGCAGCGCGTGTCGAGCCATGTGAACTGTCGCTCGCGGTCGTGTGGTGGAACGGACGGGGCTTATTGCGCCGCAACAATCGTCCAGGTCAGGCTGCTTAGCTGGGTGCAGCCGAAGGTGGAAACATCTACTGCACCTTATTTACGCGCATCAATTCCTTTTATTCCGTTCGTACGTTTTGCTCTGGCCATCTGGCCTCTGCCACACTGGTGACTGGGTTTGTGTTTGACGTCTCGACTACCGGGGAGAGGCATGTTGTGCTTGTTCCCATCAAACGCTATTTAGGGATTTTGAAGGCTGTCGGCCCGCTCAAATATTATCAGCTGACTGGTCAAACCCATCCTACACACTCTCGTGTCAATAGTGTGAAACGGATGTACCAACACATTCAACACGATTACCCAGCACGCCAGAGCAGACAGCCCTGTCGCCGCAGGCAGGGACCGGCGCCGGCAAGCGCACGCTATGGCACGGAACGGCGAGATTATCTAACGGAATGTCGTTAACGGTGCTGAGTACGAAGAATGTGTCTTAGCTTAGAGTGCATGGAAGCAACATTCTGTAATATGTTTGGACTGATCGTGTACAAAATTGACCAAAGCGCGGGGAAAATCTAAATTTTTCCAGATCATTATTAAGAGTGCATTGTTATTGATACGCTTGCGATGGTGGTGAAGTAGTACAAATCTAACTGGCATAGTCACACGGAGTATTTGACACCAACCTCGCGGCAACATCTACACATCCTGAGACTCCTGTGTGGTCAGGACCGCACTGCAAGCGGCAAACCAGCAGGTGAGCCGGACTCGTACCGGGTGTTCGACTTCTCACCCCGCTGGTCGCGGTCCCAGCTGCGATACGATCGCCGGGCCCTGGGCGTATCCAGGCACTGTCACGTCCTAATCTGGCCGGGACATCGCTCGAGATCGTGTTCTGATCGACAGGCGACAAGCAGCGCCGGTCGGGCGGCACTCCCCCGGCACCGTGCTGCCATATCGGCCATCTGGCAGCGCTGGCGCCGAGCGGTGCGATCACCTCGCGCCGAGCTCTATTTATGCGGTTCGGGTAACGCGATCGCCAAACGCCGCCGAAAAAGCTCTCTCGCCCGCGCGCGCGCCGCGTCCATTTGCCGCTGTTTATTGGTTTTGCGCGTGCGGGGTGCGCTTGTGTGCGGCACATGCGGCGCGGGTGGCGTGTGTGGCGCAGCGGCGCGCCAGCCGACGGCTGCCGTGGCTGCCTGGTACCGGCTGGCCGGCCGGCCGGCCGGCGAGGCTGGTTGGCCGTGGAGTAAGCGGAACAGGTTCTGCACGATGCGTGACCCAGCGGCACCGAGCACGACTGTGGCGCGCGCGTAGCTGTCTGGCACGAATGTGGCGCCTCAAGACGCGTCGCAGATTTGCTAGACTAATGGTGTGCACGGCAACCAGCTGTTGACACCCTCGGCGATGTTACCGGACGATCCAGACCCGACACATCAACCCGAGCGACAGGTCGTGACCCGGGCAACAGGCCGCGACCCGACATCGTCAGAGCGTCGGTTCAGGCGTCCACACCCACACTCAAGTCTGGGCTGTGCCGGCCTTTTCGCCGGCGACGGCTGCGGACACTGAGAGAGTGGCCGCCGTCCCGCAGCCGACAGCGGCTCGCGTCCGGCTGTGGCGCAGCGCTGCTGACCGCGTCCGGCGGCTCTGCTGTTTGTGAAGGTACAGCCGGTTGTCTTTACGGAGAGCAGCTCGGCGATCGGCCGTGAGGATCTTGGCAGTGGCACTGACTGATGGTCCAGTCAGAGCACGCATTCTGATACGTCAAATTGGTGCAGGCTCGTCAAGGACACGGGTGGCCAAACAAAGTAATCTCAGCGCACCGTCCGGTGAGCCGAGAGGAACACTGGTGTCCATTTCAGCTCAGACAGCCGCCGGCTCGTCTCGGTCACTCTCTTCACGTCCTTGCCGTCACTTTGGCGGGTGTCAGCGGTGGATCGTGTCGTGCAATGCGCGGTTCTCCATTGCCACTGCGATGGTTTGGACAAAACGTTAATAATAATTCAGTCAAGTGGTTGTTGATAAGCAGGCCCTCCCGTTCAAAGCAAACCAGCGAATCGACAGCAACGCTGGTAGCCTCTGCCTATATGCTGTTGTGCTTTTATTAAACTCACCATGCTATGCCATGCAATAAGGGCCGTATTATACCCTGTTACAAAACTGCAACCTCCTCTACTCTCTTCATTCAGGACTTGGACACCAGCAATCCCTCTGAGCTCCACATATAGGTGACCGCCTGGGCTCAATACCTGAACAGCCCCACGCTGTGCGCTAAGGGCCGTGATGCCTCCCCACAGCGCGAGCCTTCGGGGCTGTTCTGACACACACGCGCAGCCGCCTGGCCGCTGAAGTCGCACCGACCCACCGGACCGGGCACCCTTCATCTCGAGAAGTCGGGCCGAGCGGAGCTGGGCGAAGCGGCGCTGTAATCGAGTGAAGCGGCCCGAGTGGCGTCAGCCAGGTGATTACGGCGGCCGCGAGCGGGCCGGCGTGCCAGTGGTCGATACACCTGCTGCTGGAGAGCTGTGACCAGCGCGCGGCACACGCTGGGAGTCGCTGCCGGCGCGGCGGTGCTGTGCTGGGGACAGTGGTACGGCCGAAACAGCAGGCGCCGCTGCTGGAAGAGAGGGAGGCAGACGGTTTGAAGGAACTGACTATACCAACAAGTTTCTTAATGTCCTTCAGTATGTCAATACGGTAACACAAAATGTGGTGAAAATTGTGGTTTCTAGCGGCAGTTTTTCCACCCCCAATAAATCTTGAGGAAATGAATTTTTGGGCACAGTAATCAGGGCCAGTTTTGTATTTAAGCCATGTGTGTTTCAACGTTGCAAGCACAAAACAAGTTTGGAATTACACTGGGCGCTGCCTGACCAGAGGCAAACACATAGTTATATGTTTGGCATGCTTTAGTTCGAGGAACCCAAGACTGTAGGCTGGGAACGAATTCAGCCGTTGCGTTTGATAGCAGCGTTTCTTTGATGGCCGTGAAACTAGATCAACACCGCATACCGCTACTCGCCGGGCTTGTTTTCGTAGTTTCGTCAGCATGTAACCGCTTTGAGAAAAGACCAGACATTTCGCAGAAGTGGCAGGGGCCGTGCGGTGTATTTGAAGCGCACCAAGAATGCTTTACTGTCGTGACGTCACGCACATTTGGCCGGACGTGTTCGTAGCGCTGCACATTTTCTATGTATATTTTGGTAGCTTTCGTCGCAGTAAATGCACATCCGAGACACTAACATTCATGTTCGTACGTACTAAGCGTGTTTCTAACAGCGAAAACTGTAAATTTTACTGTTTTAAAGTATAACGCACCTTTTCTTCACCAGTCGTCTGTCTTTTGTGCTCGAGTATACTTGCTTACGATGAGCCTGTTGTGCTCTTTCTGTTTTACTTCGATCATCAACCGGAAAAGTTCTGCACGTCCGACAAAGATCATACGTGACAACACATATCATCTTTGTCTTCCGGTTTGCTGCGGACATCAAAAGACGCGGAATATATGGGTTGTGGGATGCCATGAATAACGGTGACAGCATGGATTCTCTGTCGTCCGGTCCGCTGCGAACTCACCCGGGGTTGTCGAGCCGGTAAGGGCGCTTCCTGCTCAGAACTGGAACGGGCGGCTCCGGCGTCAATGGGCCGCGTTAGAGCCCTTTGTCACCCGGCCCCGGGTCGGGCCTGCCCGACATGAGGACGGACGAGCGGCCACCGCTGTCGTGCTAGCTCACCGGCGCCGCTGCTCCGTCCCCATCGGTCACCGCCCACCACGCGCTCGTGGCCGTCCTCCCGCTAGGGAGTGGGAGGACAGCCAGGTGAGGCGAGGTGGGGGAGGTGAGCTTCTTCGCTCACTTGTGTAGTCGGAGGAGATCGTGGATGACCGGACGGTGCTGCGAGCGTGCGCGTGCGACATACTGTCGCCTCGTTTTGTTGGAGGCGATGTCTACGGGCGCAGGAGGCGTGTGGCGATGTAACTGACAGATTTTGGCGGGTGGCGTGGCGGGCGAGGATGTGCGGACGCCGAATATGATGACGCTGCTCGGGACAGTGGTGGCAGCATAAAGAGAGGGGACCGAGAGCTGTCGCTCCAGTGCCACGGGTATGTTTGTAGGCACCTATATATTTCTATCTTTTATTTTAAGGCCGCCTTTTTCCTTGCACGCGAATTCTCTCTCTCTCTCTCTCTCTCTTTCTCTCCCTCTCTCCTCTTTCTCTCTCTTTCTCTCTCTCTCTCTTCTCCTCTCTCTCTCTCTCTCTCGCTTCTCTCTCTCTCTCTCTCTCTCTCTCTCTCTCTCTCTCTCTCTCGCTTCTCTTCTCTCTCTCTCTCTCTTCTCTCTCTCTCTCTCTCTCTCTCTCTCTCTCTCTTCTCTCTCTTCTCTCTCTCCTCTCTCTCTCTATCTCTCTCTCTCTCTCTTCTCTTTCTTTCTCTCTCTCTCTCTCTTCCTCTCATCTCTCTCTCTCTCTCTTCTCTCTCTCTCTCTCTTCTCTATCTCTCTACTCTCTCTCTCTCTCTCTTCTCTCTTCTCTATCTCCTCTTTCTCTCTCTCTCCTCTCTCTCTCTTTCTCTCCTTCTCCAACTCCCTTCTCCCTCTGTCGGTCTTTCACTTCCCCGCCCTCCTGTCATTTGCTCTTTACCAGGCTCTCTCTCCCCAGCCCTCCTCGCTCTCTCCCTCTCCACTTCCGGATCCGCGCCGCCGTGACAGGCCCGTCCGACGGGCGCCGCCTCTGACGGCGACTGACGGCGCTGCAGCGGTGCCGGGCGAGCGGCCCGCCGGGCGTGTTATGACACGGCGCCCGGCCCAGCTGGGGCCCTCACCTGGGCGGCTCTGGGGCACGGCTGGCCGGCTGGCAGCTGGACGCCAGCCGGCCTCGCCCGCGGTCTGCATCATCAACCGCTGCGGGGTGGCCGTCAGCAGACCTGCTCACCGCGCCGTCCTCCGGGGCCTCCAGTCCGCCCGGGGCTCACCTGTGCTCGCTTGTTGACGAGTCTTTGAGCCTCTGGTAGAGGGACTTTGATGCGAATTATCCGGGGCTTCCGAACGAACATGCAATTCGAGCGCGGATGGTGGCTGTCGTAAACTACACTACATTGCGCAGTGGTCTCACCTGAGAAGTGATCTGCTGGGATTACTGTGTTTTCTTATGCAGTTTGTGACAGGAAGCAGAGGAACGTAACAACGTCCATGGCTATATTTTCTTTATCGTGCTTTCATTTTTTATCTATTTAAAAGGGTAGGAAAGCTTAAAAACCCGCGGAACTTGTGATATTTGAAGCGGTTCCTTGTTTTGTGTTTTAAGTACACCGTGGGGTGTTTTTGTTTTACCTGCCGACATGGTTACTGAAAACGTTCGTTGGGGAGCTGCAGCATATTTTAACATGTGACTTGATAACATCAGCGGGTGTTTAATCACGCTGCCTCCCCGAGCAACGCAGATAATTTATGATCAAGGGCTTAAATATTCACGCTTTTAGTCATGTTTTATTCACCACGGTATTCGCATAATTGACATGATTAGGTACCCTTCAAGGAGAGGAGATGCACAGCATCCCAGCGTCTCTTCAACAAGGCAATAGTCTCTGATAGCGCTCTGGTAATACATGCACCACAGGCACACTCTGCGCATATCGTGAAAATATCGAACGTGAGTTCCACGCAAGCTTTGACTTCAGCTCTCGTGGAGAAATGCAAGTTGCACGTCTAGCTAACCAAGGCTTCTGACTGCTACGTTTTGGTGTGAATTACGACGTTCCTACGGGAGGTGTGACTGTCATTCCATTTGGTGCATGCATGGCTCATAATGACCGACCACCATCACCCAACAGGTCATTTTCAGGGCCAAATATTACCTGACAACTGCTACAGCACTAGCGGAAAGGCTGCGAAGCGCTCAAGCGGGGTCGATAGCCAAGACAATAACACACACCTGCTGCATTTTCAGCGGTGTTTTTTCCTGTCCATGCCTGCTGATTAACTGATTAGCAAGTTACTTCTTTATTTTGTTTTGCCGGCTAGGTGCACCTGAGGCCATTTAAGGTTTACGACACGAGCGACGTTGCGAGGAGAATACGGACATGCAGCGTTATATGTCTTTGTCTTCGAGCCTGTCACCCAGCTCCACCTCACGGTGCTGAGGTGAGACAGCAGAGGTAAAACAATGTCGAGCCGCTGAGGAACCCAACGGCACAATGCGCCCGAGGTGAAGGCCATATTCTGGCGGTTGTCTCTCCCCCCCCCCCCGGGGAAGCGGCGCCATGTTGACCTTACCATTACGGCACGGAAGTCCTGATGGACTGCCGGGCCGATGACATCTGCCTACCTACCGCACCGCAAACACGAGCGCTCACATCAGCGCTCCTGTCCCTGCTGACGGCGAGACGCCACGCGGAGACATTCCACCGGAGAATTCGCCACCACGCCCTGATGACCACCACCTACCGGGCCTTGGTGCCACCGCCTTAATGACAGGCATCTGGACGCCTGACGGCGGGCCCCGGCTGCTGCTGCTCTGGCGCGGTGCATTGACCGCCCACTGACGGCGCAGTGCAGCTGACCCGCCCGATCTGCCATGTTGCAGCGGTGTGCGGCCGGCAGCGGCGGCGCGAGCGGTCGGGTGAGGAGCTCAGGGCGCCGGCTATGAGCGGGCGTCCGTGGACGAGCTACGGACGGCTCTGAACACCCCGCGTCTCCGCCCGTAACAAGCAGATGCTCAGCGAAAGTCAAGTAAGCCGGATGAGGTGTTAGAGCTGATAAGCTGATAAGGTGTTATGAACGACGATGCACGTTCAGGTTAAGAGCGTGTTGGGGTCCGAAGATGGACCCCAACACACTTAGGTCATCCATATAGGGATGAAGTGCGATCATCCCTGCGGGGTAATTTTGTATTGTTGGACCTGAGCTTGCCAAGAGGTCAAATACTGAGACTCATTTTAAGCTGGGTAAGCCCAGTAGCTAACCCATTTCTTTCTTCGCCGAGACGGAGAGGTTTTGGGGCATCGCTTCTGAAAAGTAGCGTCCCACCTTTGGGGCATGTTTCAAAAACATACTCTAGTAAAACCTCAGGACTTGTTATGTCTAATAATAACACTGGGTAGTGCAATGTAGCACCGTGAGGACACCATGAGCATATCAACTTTAATTATTTTCGAGTCCAAATTACGTTGTCGACGCTTTACAAAAACACTACGCTTCTTCCCTACAATTGCGACCTCCGTCGTCATGACAACGACCGTGCGTGTCTCCCCTGGTGTGAATAAAGGAATGTTTATGATTGGCCCTGCGGGCAAAGGTCTGTTTCTGAGAAGTTGGTGGATTGCAGTTTAAACCAATGCGTCACATGGATCACGTGATATTCCCACTACCAAAGCCAAAGAGCGCCTTAAAAAGGGCCACTGTGGTTAACTCCATAGGAAAGAAATCATAGCCTTGCCGGTCCGTTGAATTCCCGGTATGATACCTTCATGTTCGCATATTTTCTTGTCAAAACAGATTGTTTCAAGCTTTCGTAGCATTCATTACACAATATTTTGACACATTAGTGCGTTGCAAACGTTACAGAGGATGCACGTTGGAAAGCAAGGTAAATAAAATGTATTATTTTGATAATGGTGAACAGGGAGTAAAATTAGATTACTCTCTCAATGTTGGCTCATCAGATCAAAATTTTAAGTTATTCACAAATATTTTGAGAGAACATTTTTCATGTTTGCTTAAAGCATACCGATTTTTAACACTGTTGGTTCCTTTGATACCATTTCATTGCAAGTGATACTACGACCTCTCGGTTGATAAAAACGGATTTGCAGAATTTAAGCTTTCCATATCGTGATTTACCTTGCGACTGTTATAAGGCTCCTCCAATAACGGTCAAGTATTCGACGGCAGCTCAAGCAGCAAATGTGTTTTATGTGGTCGTCAAATAGTGCGAAAATCCCGAGCTCAATGGCTGGTCGGCTCCTTCCGTTTGCGGTGCAGCTGGATCTGAGCTTGTTACGGATCAGATTGAGTTTTTCGTTTCATAAAGTCTGATGCATTATTCATCTAGCAAATTATGGCAGTCATACGTGCCGATCGTTATCGCTCATTCCACGCGTAGGACGTGTTTCGCAATAGATATCTTTGTGACTGGGTCCATGTCTTGCTTGCTACTCGATATGTATGTTTTGTACGATGTTTTATGTTTCGTTCCATCGGCACTCTGTCGTTATCACCACACGGAAGTTATTAATCACCAAATATACTGTAGTCATCGCCACGCAACCGCTTTTAATCGCTTAATACGCTGTCGTTTTCACCGCGCCGCTCCGCCCGACGGGGACCGCCGCGGCTTATTGGGCTATCACCGCAAAGTCGAAACTACAATGTGGAGGCGAACCCAATAAATGACGGCCAAACCGGAGCCGATTAAGCGTGATGAACGTCACATTATGTTTGACGCGGTCTGTTAATCGAAACGGATGGCGAGTCGGTGGCGAGGGTTTCCTTGTTTCAGCACGCTGGTCGCGTCGTCCGGCGAGCTTCGGCTGGAAGTGGCGCCGCGCATACCAAACCAGCAAAATGACCGGGAAGAATCCAGTCGTCTATTCACTTGGATGGGCCTTGGTTTGGGAAGCAGCGTTCTCGGAAACTTTCAGCGCAGTTTAGAGCGGAGAAGCGCCGGCTGGTGCCCCAGATGGGTTTTGAATAGCTTGTCACATGCATGCTTCTCAGTCGCTTGTATAACGTGGCGCGGAGGTGATACACTGACGTGGGGACTACAAGAGTGGCGTCACCGACTGCTTCCAAGAGGATTAAGCAGATCTAGGGGCCTCCTAAATTGATCTGGTGGCCTCCCATGCCAACTCGTATTAAAAATTCCTTTGGACTTAGCTTTTTTTCTTCAAAAGGACCTCTTCATTACTTACATATAATTGAACAGCATCTATTGGTCAAGTAGAGCCTTCGGTCTTTCTAGTCGAGGCCGCCACTTTTGCTGAAGAGGCATCATGTTTTGTTCTTTATGGGACCTCCAGCGCATCTGATGGAGCCTTCGTTGGATCACTCAGGGCTTTTGTCAACCGACGGAGTCTGCCGTTGGTCATTTAAGGCTTCATGCGAGGCAGACAGTGTCTTCGGTGCGGCTGGAGGGCCCTCCTTTTGATTTCATCGATTGTTCTGTCTCGAACCCGTGGGTCTTTCCGGCAGCATGACAGAGGCTCCTGAAATTCAAGAGTAACAAAAAGATATGTCTGCCCCTTCCCCTCCCTCCCCTCCCCCGCCCGCGGTTGGCACCACCCCTGAGAGGTTACGTATGTATTTGTAAGTTATGAGATGTGGTCGCGCAAGAACGGCTTGTCAGTCAGCCGACCGGGAATTGTCACCCGAATTACAGTGATGCCATTTTAGCCTAATCATAATTTTTGCGCTTTAACGATTCTGTAGTCAATGTGTTATGTGCGTGATCAAGAGCGGTGGCGATTGCGCAAAGTTTCTTTAATGGAAACGGTAGGACTACCAAAGAATCGAACGCTGAAGTGACTTGCCTGTAACGGATACGGATAACGCCTGTAACGCATACGTTTTCGTCGGACCCCAGCTCCGCACATGACATGTTTTTACCTCGCACTCCAGCTCCCATCCTCCACGCCATCAGCAGACCTGCCTGCCGGTTTACTACTTCCTGTTGTAAATGCCAAGCGGGACGGATGATACCGCTGCGGTAACGTAGGCATGCACATAGCGTTGTGGTAGGGGCAGAGAAAATTCCGGTTAAAAAAGCAAAGAAACAAAAAATCCAAAAATACATTTTCTACATTGGAAAATAATGGCATTAACCGTGGCTGGCCGCATCTAATTATGATGTTGAAACGTTGACTTTCAACAGTAAGCACACATACCTACCAATACTCACTAGATTAATGTGACATATGGGCTATATCGTCGTACTCACCTACTTGTTTCGCAGCGAGCCACAAAAAACAAATAAATACCATCAGACCCCAAGGCTCGAATGTCGATCTCGTCCCGTTAAACATGCACGGTATAAAATCCTTTCAATGGTCCGTGTTTAAAGAGAATGTTCCATGTTGGAGGATATTGAAACAAGCATCAGATATGATGAATTGAGCTCACTTATAACTATAAATATACTTTTAAGGGATAAGGCCGCTCAAAGCAACACAATTTTTATACTTAGTTAACATACTCCTCAAGAAGTCATTATTTGATTACGTCATCTCACCTTGTACAACACTGATTGAGAGCCAGTTGACGGCCGTTATATCTGGAAATCGCGCTCAGGAATGCCGGATATGTGGTTTGTGTCCTTAGAGGGGTAGGACTACGAACTGCACTGAATGATCTTCAGAATGGCTGTTTCAGTTCAAAGCCCTATGCAAATGCGGAACACTCTTTCACTTTGTGGTAAGAAAATGACCTCAAATTTTGACGTGTTAGGCTGAAAAATTACGTTTCTCTTCTACTTGTCTTTAGTTAGTGTCCTGCGTATTCCGGTCCGCAGTCGAGGCATTATTCATATTCACACATCGCTGGAAGGCTTTCGAGCCCGAGGATAGACATGTAAAAGCAGGATAAACTCCAGTGTTTCTGTCGACTTAACTATACCACGGCGACAAGAGCGGAACGATGGCTCTTTTTCAATCACTCAGCTATTCTTAGACGTCATCGCGATTTTTCTGCGCCATGCATCGCTGCGGCAAAATTCGCTGACTGTTCGCTGGACGCGACCGTTTCCTCGTGTGCTGCTTCGCATCCCGATCAGGCAGCCAGCGACGACGGCCGACCAGGCCGCTCGGAGGAACACCGCGCCGCCACGCTGCTCGGGTCAGGTTTTACGGCCGGCCTGCGAGCGAAACCAGGATCGTAAACGCTGCTGGTCAGCGTCACGGACGACGGACGATGACGTCACACGGTCTCTCGCCGGCGCTGACCACCACCACCCAAGGCTTTCAATATGCGGCGCCGCAGCCGACTGAGCTGAGCTTCGCGCGTGCCCGGGGCAAAGGTCAGATGGCCTGAGGCGGGATGTCTTCCGGGGCTGAGCCGGCGCTGTCGTGACCGCCGGGCCGGGCAGATGGCCTGCGGCTGTTTTTCATCGGCCGTCGTGCCGGGCGGAAACGGGGCCAGCGCACGGCAGGCCAACCTAATTAGGTAGCGGGCGTCATGACGTACGGCAAGTTCCGTTATAGGGCGGTTGGCGTCGCATCCCGCGGAGAGAAGAGGGGGGAAAAGTGCAGGAGGGAGGGGAAAAGGGGGGGAGGATGTGAGGGACAAGGGGGATAGGTGAGAGAAGAAGAGAAGGGAAAGGGAAAAGGAAAAAGGAAAGGGAAGGAAAAGATTAAGGTAGACGAAAATGAAGGAATAGGCAAAGGGAGGGGAGAAGGATGGATAGAAAGAGGGGTGACAGATAAAAGGAAAAGGAAGCAGAAATGAGAGGAAGATAGGGGCGAGTGGTCAAGGAATCCAGAGGCATGTCGAGAACGAGAGAGATTAAGAGGGGGAGAATAATACGGAGAAGTCAAGAAAGAGGGGGTGAGACATGAAGAAAGAGAAAGAGAGAGGGAGGGAGAGGGAGAGAGCATATTCCGGACATGTTGCTGCCAGCGAGAGCCTGGAGACGTTCATGCCTTGCATACTGACGACCGGGATCAGCACTAAGATAACAAACGTTCTCTGACAAAGGGGAGGTGTGCAGAACGCCGCCGTAAGGCCTCGCAGGTGGAAGTTTCCCCGAACCTGTGCGCGACACAAAACCTGCCGGGCCGCCGCCGGTCCGCGCCGCGCGCCTCATTCGAATGCCGGTCGGGCGGCGGCGGCGGCGGGACCGCCCCGTCTGACGAAGCACGCGTCCTCCGTCGCCAGGGTCGCTTCGGCTGCATGATGGAGGAGGGTCAGCTGCTGGGAGCGCGCCTCGACGCCGGCCTGCAGACGGCCCGCTCCCAGGTCCCTGATCTGCGCACGGAGCTGGCCGACACGCACCGTATGATTCACCAGGTGAGTCGGACGCGCAGGGGAGGCCGGTGTCGCGCGGCCTCGCTGCTCGAGTCAGACCGCGTCGTGTGCTTTTTGGTGGACAAAAACATTAGGGATATATGACGAAAAATGGCGTTTTTTTTTGTTGGGGCGTGAATGAGATGTGACAAAGAGGAGTCAGTTTTCGCCGTGGATCTTGGTTGTATCCATGGAGCGAATCGTTTGGGAGGGTTTATAAACGTACTTCCACAGCGTGTGGTTTCTAGATGGCAGCACTGGTTAACTAAGTGACGATCATTAGGTGAAACCTCGTTATTAGTAGTCGGTGCAAAGACAGTGAGACTACAGCACCACACCCATCGGTCTCCAAACCTCAAACAGTGCTCTTTCGACCTCAGATAATACTTTTTCGTGCATTTTTGATCAGTAACCAGGTCCCCGCCATGTGCACTGGGCCCAGATAATACGTTCCATGCCTGCTTAAGGCTCGCCCATGACTGCACTTCAACAAACTCGCGTCCTGCGCCCCGTCCGTTATGCTTGCAACATCAGAGTTGCGAGAACCATGGTATTACGCGGCGGGGCTTCGCAGGGCTCGTCTCCCCACAACATTCAGCAGAATGCCTCACAAGTCTCCTAATCCTGGAAGACTTCCCCCGCTCCTGTGCGACATATTTCCCCGACGCATACATTCTTCATCTGAGCGGGCCGCGCGGCGCAGGTAGGAAGCGTGACGGCCGGCGTGGCAGAGCAGCTGTCGTGCTGAAGAGCCCGGCGCCGCGCCGCTCAGCGTGCATATTACATGAGCCGCGGCCGGGCCGGCCGCCTCGGTGCGGGGAGGCGCCGCTCGGGGGCACGACACGGCCGGCTGGTGGGATGACACTGTTCTGGCCCGGACGGTGCTCCGCAGTGTGACGGAGCACGGGGGTCAGAGCGGCGAGACCCGGTACGGCGGTCAGGGCGACGAAACCCAGTGCGGGGGTCAGGACGGCGAGGTCCAGTACAGCGATCAGGCCGGCGAGACCCAGTACGGCGATCAAGGCGGCGAGACCTAGTACGGGGTCAGGGTGGCTAGACCCAGTACGGCGGTCAGGGTGGCGAGACCCAGTACAGCGATCAGGGCGGCGAGGCCCAGTATGGGGGTCAGTGCGCCCAGACCCAGTACGGCGGTCAGGGCGGCGAGACCCAGTACGGGGTCAGGGTGGCTAGACCCAGTACGGCGGTCAGGGTGGCGAGACCCAGTACAGCGATCAGGGCGGCGAGGCCCAGTATGGGGGTCAGTGCGCCCAGACCCAGTACGGCGGTCAGGGCGGCGAGACCCAGATTGGGATTGCGATTGTTATGCTGTGATGAGCGAAGGCTTCGTGTGATCTCGCCGCTTAACGACATTCAGTTTACTTTGTTAAGTTGACTATGTTCTCACAACTTATGACGTGCATTGAGTAAAGGAACGAGCTTAGAGTGTCTAAATTTGCATTATTGGAGCATAGGGTAATTTTTAGCAAGCTTAGTGATAAGAACAATTATTGGTCAAAAGCAGGCTGATGTCTCTTGTGATTTCCACGTTCCAAGCGGTTACAGTACCCGTTGTGTGTATTCAGGGACTTGCGTTTGCTCGCTTGAAATAATACCCACCATAACAGAACAAAGCCGTTTTATGCAGGCATGTGAACCAGCTACCAACCACCAAGATCTCGACTCATATGCATCAAGCATTGCTGTTCTGGTCCTACAAACAGCTCGGACCGTCCCCGCACCCCACCCCCATCATCCCCGATTTATCCGACTGTGATTGTTTCAGTTGGCGGCGGCTTCGGAAGACCCTGGGCGGCAGTCGCCGGCCGTCTCGCCGCAGGAAGTTCCAAAGGTCAACGGGTCAACGGTCACGTCGGGGGCGGCGGAGGTCAGCGCCAAGGTCACGGACCGAGAAGAGCCGAAGGAACTCTCGGCCATCGCGAGGCTGCGAGCTGATGACGACACATCCGACGAAGAGGCTGCGTACCACAGTAGGGAGGGTGAGTGCATGTCGTTGGTCGTTCTGGGGTACGTGCCCCGTCCTTCAGCTAATGAACGTTCGGCTATTTGTAAGGTCCCTCCTTATGCTTTCGCGACTGGTAAGTGTTTGCTGTCGTTTTTAGGTTTTAGAACGTTAGATCAGTTTACTAATTCACTAAATCGACTCCTGGAATTATGCAAAGAGCATACCAGACCAATGCCAGTGCGTGTGCGGCCCAAAGCTTGCGCGTATTTCAGGAGCGTCCAGATTTATAGATGGAGTGTTGGGTTTATTGTTACAGTCGGTCCATTCCTAGCTGAACTGGACGGTTCGAACGTGAGGAAAACTGGACTCTGGTGGTTCGGGCGAGAGGACTTTGCGCTGCTTTTAGAGGCGTTTTGATTGTTTGCTAAGTGGTGGAGATATGGACGGAAGGCCCAGTGATAGTGGGAGGCATCCGCTGGAGGCTGGCCACTTTATTGGGCGGCGTTTGGAACAGGGATCCTTTGCATATCTGGAATTGTAATGCCGTATTTTAAATGCGTTGTCCGATCCTCTCTAAAAGGTAACCGCTTACCGAAACGAAATGAACGTGAACCGTGTGACACACGCACAGGTCCTAATGACCTTAAATGACCTAATGGCCTTCCAATAAGAGGATATCCCGTCCATTTACGTTGGCCTGCGCTGCTCGCTTTTCTCCAGTGCATGGCAAACGGTGGGAAAAAATTATATATTTCGCGCTGCTGCTGCATAACACATCATAATGCTATGGGGTCAATAACAATGGGTTAAATGCAGCTATATATATATATATATATATATATATATATATATATATATATATGTATTTGTTTTTCCTTTGTCCCTGACAATGCCAATGCTTGATCGTCTATTTTCCCGTCAGGCTGCAAGGTTAGGTATCAACAACGGTGCTACCCGCCCTCCTCTTGGCATACCACCATACCGATCCCGGTTCCCCCTGAGCAGCAGTCCCGGTTGGCCAACCGGGCCGGGTCGCGTGCTCCGGCCGGACCATGCCTAGCGGTCGTTCCAGCCGCCGGCTGCAGCCTCATGACTTCAGACCCTGTCGTCATGGCGTGTCAGCGAACCGAAGCTCTTCGCCGCTCCCGTGACGGGGCTGCCCTGACTGGGACCCATTACGGCCCGAGGCAGGTGCACCCGCTCCGTCCGGGCCGCCTCCTGAGCAGGCCCTGGCGGCTCCGTGCCCGGCCGGCCGGCAGTCGCGATGTCCCTGGGGTCGTTGTTCTCTCAGGCTGCGACTTAGACCAGTCTCGGAACTGCTGTCCTGAGCGGGGTCGACTCGACGTATGGCTCTCGGGAGTCCCCTAGCCACCAACGAGACGGGAATCAATCCAGAGTTGCTGGTGACGGAGACAGCGTCGGCTCTGAACAAGCTGTGACTGACAGCGGAAACTCCACTTCTGCTACTTCCTGCGAGTGGTTCCCTCGACCCCAGACCTTCGAGGTCGGGCTAGGACAGGTCAGGTCACTGCTTAACAATGGTGGCGGGCGGGGCGGGGGCGGGTATCTCTGGTGCAGTCCATTTGCTGGATGTACGGGTCTTCCGACAGGAAAATCAGCTCACCGGTGTAAGCCCTGCCCTTCCGAGACTAGCACTTCGACGAACAGCTCCAGGCCAGACGAGCCTGATCCCGGTTGGGCCCCCCTGCTCCCTGACCTCGTCTGGCCCGGCTCGCCCTCCCAGATCGGAACAGATGGCCCTCCCGCAGCCGCACGAGCTCCGGCCCGGCTGAAACGACGCCGCTAAATTCGCTCCGGCAGGCCGGGCCGGTGTGAGGCGCGCGGCGTCGGCAGGCACTTCTGGGAAGACGGCACCGATGCGGCCCACATCTGGGCTGCTGGCGGAGTACCGATGACTGCTGCCGGTGCCGGCTCGGTGACGGCCGTGGCATGGCTGGCGGCCATTACGCCACCGCGAGGAACGGGATGAAATATGCAGTGTCGTTTGGTTCCGGCCCCTTGATGGCCATTGTCGGAGCGGAGGGGAGCGGGTCGGGTTCGGGCGGAATGAATGGATGTTCATCGCTTGGTGAACATGCCGTTCTCCATTAATCACTCCCGCGAAGCTGCAGCCTTTCTTTCCCAGGCTTGCTGTCGCATTTCATCAGTCTTGAAATGGGTCTTGCACTGTTCCGTGATCGCTGTTTGCGTTTCATTTCGCGATTCGGTGAATTATTTGCCACGCATTTCCGCAGCCTCGGGCGTGCGCCCAGAAAGTATGGCTCATTAAACAACAGTGGAAATGAAACATTGTGGACATCATCACCGTAGGGAGAGGGGGGAAGGAGGGCGATGTAACGAACTCAACCGCTCGTGAATTCCTTTCCCAGTAACTAAATTTTGTCATAAACGACCACCTTCAAACAAGGTGTGCTCTTTCACTCGTTTTTTTACAATTTGGTAGGCAGCAAGGTTTCGCGTCCAAAGAAACGTCGGCACAATTGCAGCTAACATTGGCTTGATGACGTTAAACCATTGGATTAAGATCAGCTTGGTCGAGAGACATGCCGCAATATTAGTAGCTGCCGTCGAAACAGTAAATGCTAGATTGACGAGCTCTGCAAAAATGCTTGAGCTGTGTATTATCAGCGTTGGCGACAGTTCCGCGCCAATGTACACAACACCAGCAAACGCAAAAATAGGAAGATAGTAGAGACATGACTTACTGCGCCAAGGCATCTAGGAAGCGTTTGCAACTCAGCCCTTAGCATTGATTAAAGTACATACTGATTCATAGATAGGACATTTCCGGGGACTGAGCATGGCTGTAACTCAGCTCTTCCGCTGGTGACATAAGTGGCGGTCCCGGGTATCTTGCCTTGGAGCTCCACGCGTCACTCTGACCGCGTCCGCGTCCGCAGTAGTCGGGACATCTGGTCTCCGAATCCTCCGACTTTATGTCAGTTTGTGACTAAGACTCCAGACTAAAGGGTTATTGGATCGGAAAGGAACGCCTTTCTTATATTTTATGCGTAACAAATCTTTGCAAAATTCGGCAAACGTCGCGCATGCCCAAAAGGACAAAAAGGTCAGCTTGTGCTGCAAAGGTTGAGTGGGGAAGCTTGTCCACTTGCTCTCGTTCCACGTCAGAAAGGACACAGCCGAGCCTCACTGGGCAGAATCTATGTGCATTCTTAAGTATTCTGATATGCTATTGTATCGATGATCTTATGGCAAGGATAACCAGGTGGCTTGCCTTGCTGCTCTTCCCCTTCCTTCCAGCAGTACCCGCGTTCTGCAAATCCCTCATTCATGCCGACCCTCCCCCCTTCCACCAATTTTACCGACACTCACTCGTGAGGCCCGTTCGTCGACACGCTGCACCACTTCCTCAAGGCGCATGGTAGCCCGCATCGCTTCCGCTCGCCTGATCACGCCCACCTGGGTCAACACGCACCCCGATCGCCGGCGCCTTCATTGACTCAGCTGCTCTGTGGCGCGGCTCCCACGGCCCCGGCACGCACCGGCTATCTTCCCGGTGTTTACTCTGCCGGAGGGTGGCGAGCAAGTCTCGGGCCGAGGCACGCACATCAGGCTGACGCGTGCCCCCCGCCCCGGGGCGATGTTGAGCGCGACGCACGTGTCCTGAAGATTGACAAGAGATGGGTGTTATAGCCCCTGCCGATTTGCTCTGCGTGGGGTTACCCAGCGGGGAGTTAATGATCTGTCAAAGCATGCCATCGCTAATGCGTTCACACATGTGGACTTCTGAGGGGCTGGGTGCCAGATGACCAGCGTAGTCGGTGCGCCCCGAAGCCCAAATCATCATCATCATTTTCTGAGGGGCTTAGTTTTTAACTAACATGTCGATTAATCCAGTGCGCCCGATTTGGGCTAAAACCACTCATTTCCGGTCTAGCTTAACATATCACGAGGGCTACCTTTGAGAATACACAAGGCAGAGCGGGTGGCTTAGGCCCGGACGAGTAAATATGCATCGTTCTGTTTAATGTCGGTCCCGGAATGCTTCGGTAGGAAAAAATAAAAAGTGAACCACTTTGCACGTGTCACGCCTCCCTTCCTTTCCTTATGTCAAGTAGCAAATAAACTGCCCGGCACATAATTTGCAATGCAAATTTAATCCGAATTTTGGGGTCGAGTCCTATCACAAGCAACTGGGACGAACCTCAATCCCAATTTCTTATCAGTGTTGCGAAACACGAGAGCGAGAAGGCAGTGGCATGTCTGTGGGGGCAGAATAATGGCTTGAATGTGGCTATTGAGATCATGGACCCCATCTGTCTTGGTTCGTTTCTGACATGCGTGGACACTCATATATGTTCTTGTAAAAAACGCTTGTTGACCCATTTCATTGTCTTACAAATATAAGACAGCAGTAATAGTATTATTCTTCCGAGAAAAGCCCGGAGAATAGAGATATAGATGTGTTTGTATTTTGGTCACGTGCCTTTATCTAAACAACATCACATGATAAGGCTTCTGCTTGACTTCATCTGAATTCTGCTATTGTTTCGATAAAGGCACGCCGACGAAATATCATTGCAACTATATCTCCATTCTCTTGGTTTGTCTCCGAGGAAGGTGGCCGTTACTTCTTTCTTATCTATGTGAATATATTTCTCGCAAATGCATCTGTGATCGTCAGCGGTCATCTGCCCAATAATAACTAACCCACCTGTGCGACAAGCTCCCGAACACCAACGCATTCTCCCAACCCCGGGTAGACCCATACCTGCTGGTATCCTGCAAGTGGCATATTCAGCAGCTGGGCGCGGGGTCGGTGACCCGCATCCCCAGCTCCCAGACAGTGATGATGGCGTGAAACACACCGGTCTAAATGCCGGATAATTTTCGTCAATGCTTGGCAGACGGCGCATGCGAGCCTATTTTTGGTATCCTTACGTACACTTTTGACTGACATTTCAAATGGAACGTGCTGCAGCATTCCCCCATCGATACGTACCCACGTTCGTCCCATAGGCCTGAAACGGTCACTGCCAGGGACCATTTTCGGCCAGCAGATGGCCGAAAGAGCTCTTATCTAAACCAAACCAAGCTGATGTCTTGTAATCCCCTCTTTGTGGCCCCATATCGAAGTGTTAGATTCTATATATGGGACGTAACAACCGCAAAGGCGGTCAATCATGGCAGACGTGTAAACATCGAAGAAAACAACGAAAAGTCCCCCCCCCCCCGCCGAACCGGCTGCCACACCGCTGGACGCGGCTGACACATCTGGCCCGTGACGCCCGACTCCCCCTGAGCAGTTCGCCCCGTCCGCAGCGCTGCTGGCCATGGACCGGGACCAGATAGTGGAGCTGTGCCTGACCCTGCAGTCGCGGCACCGCACCCTGCGGCGGCGCACCGCCGACCTGAGGTCGCAGGCGAGCCTCGTCCACGCCACGGGCGACGGCCTTCAGGCGGAGCTCAGCCAGCTGACCTCCAAGCTGAAGGCCGGTGAGACGGAGGCAGCGCTGATGCGGGAGGCTCTGGCAGGTGAGAACGCTCGGTGGTGCCAGACGAACACGGGATCACACGACCAACACGGTGCTTACATTGACGCCGCTGGTATATCGTGAAATTTAAACATTCGAGCTCTAAGTGAAGTGGTTCCCCTATTTTTATCACCTTTTAACAATGCGTCTTTCTCGCTGGTCGTTGTATGATAAAAGAACGAAATTGGTCTCCCTCTCCAATCATAACGGCCAGTGGCTTTGTCTGCTAAAATCATTTCGATCGTAACGCCAGATGATATACCCGATCCCCCGACATTGCCCATCCAGCGCTAAAAGCGGACCGGAAGCGGCTGAAAGCGGAGAAGTTCGACCTGCTGAACCAGATGAAGCAGCTGTACCAGACACTGGAGGACAAGGAGAGCGAACTTCGCGACTTCATCAGGAATTATGAGCAGGTTAGTGACACAAGCCAGTCCCAAGATTCTCATATACATGCCTCTTCCCACGCCCCTTCCCACGCGCGTATGTCATACGCATGTACCGTGTTGGTTAAATGCTGATATGTGTGGCATGGAAACGACACCATCATTTGTGACATGTGTCCGTGCCACGCCAAAAGCCCACACAGGAACTCGTCGGCGATGCTCCATGTGGTGCTCAGGTTTCTCAATCTTTGTGAAGTGTGTAGCTGCCGATAAGGCATCAGGCTCGCCAACTTAAAAACTCGCGCTGCCATTCGAGACTACCGACCGCCAAGTCGCGGGTGGCATTCACGGCGCGCGTCGCGTCTGGCCTTTACGCCGGCCCGCGGCGCCGAGTCCAACAGGCGGCGAGACGAGCGGCGCGCCCTGCCTGATCAGCTCCTCCCACATCCCGGCTGTGATATCAGAGCCTAACAAGGCCCGTTCCGAGCGGCGCCTGATGACTGAGCAGCGCCGGATCGATCCCGGCGTCTCACCCGCCGCCCCTGCTGCCACCTAGCGGATCAAGGAGAACAACGACTCGCTGCGCTCCCTGGCGGCCGAGCGCGACGCGCTGGAGCGCGAGCGCTGGAGCGTGTTGAAGAGGGCGCGCGAGGAGGCCGACCGGTGCGTGACGCTTGCAGTGCAACTCAACGATAGGGAGGTGGAGCTCAAGCAGGCCTCACACGAACTCGGACAGGTGGGTCAGTGGTTGGAGCCTGTGCGCAAAACAGTCGCATGCTTCGGAGGTTTCTTAGAGGGAGAGAGGTCTCGTTTTAGGTGGATTGCTCGCATGGGAAGGTTTTGTTCGGGCAGGCTGAGGAGGTGACAGTTGCATTGATGGGTGTGGAATACAGGCCCTGCGGTGTTTTGGTTAAAGTCAGTTTTAGTTCGATTTCGATTATAATTTGTTTCATTAAAATTTTCCATTAACGGTTTTTGACCATGACATGTTGGCTGATGATCAGTTGACCTTGCACTTGGCGTGGTAGTACAGGCTATCTACTGGCCTCGATTCAGCGACACTAATCACCCAACGCCCCCTGCGTCTGACTCTGAAAACAACACAAGCGTCTGCCTTGCTCCGACTCGTGCCCGTCACCGACCGATGCCCGGCCCTGTCCCTCCGCTCCAGCTACGGCGCCGTCTGTCGCAGACGGAGTACTCCTCTGATCACGAGGTGTCGCTGCGCGCCGGCCCGACGCCGCCCGCCGTCTCGGTGCCGGCCCTCTCGCCGGCGGCGCCGACCACCTGCAACGGGCGCGGCTCGAGCGCCGACTCGGGAGTCCGCGTCAGCTCCGACCGCGACTCGGTGGCGGCCGGCACCTCGGGCAACCTGAGCGACTCGACCACCAGCGGCGAGGGTACGGTCCGGACGGCGCCATTGTCGGAGTTCGTCCTGCGTCTGTGCTGAGCTCTCTAGCCTGCCTGTGACCCTGTTACCTATGCTTGTTAACGGTCCCTGGTTACTGATCCGTCCATAGTATTGAGCTGTCTCCTGCCGGGAATGGTCGGCGGGCCGTCTCTATTGATGTCGGCCGCTACCTGCCCTCCCAGGCGCCATGCTCCGAGCCCGAATATGCCCGCGCAGTCAGCGAGATCCCGATCAATAGCGCCCCCCCCCCCTCCCTTCCCCCCCCCCCCACACCTCTTACAACGCGCCCTCAAGCATTGCCCTGCTGTGAATTGCCGATAGTTTGTGCCAAAAGCAGGTACTAGCCGCCTCCCTAGCAATGTCCTGAGCCGAGCCTTGTCGCCTCAGCCGTGAACGGGCAGCGCGCCTCGCCGGCGCCGTCGCCGCTGCCGGTGCCTGTCGACCTGGCCGCCCTCTCGCGGTCGGCCGAGCAGCTGGACTCGCTGGAGCAGCTGGAGCGCCGGCTGCGGCCCAAGGGCGCCAAGCAGGGAACCTGGGGCAGCATCTCACGGGTCTTCTCACGACAGAAGCAGCGCAAGCACCTGCACGTGGGCAACGGTGAGCGTCGTGTCACTGTGGGTGCTCCGCTGGCGGGGGACTCCACTTGGCTGTCGATGGCCCGGGTCGGCAGTAAACCAACCTTGATTTTTGTAGGGTCGTTGGGAACGGAGCAAAGCCGTTGGGTGGCGCGGGCAAAAGGTTTGTCGCACCAAAGACTGTAGAGACGAGCAGATCAGCGCAATTGCGACTGTGTTGAGCTGAACACCTTAAACGTTGCACCCGTGAGACGACGTGCTCTGAGCTGATGTCTTGGGATACGCAAATATTTCTGAAGTCCCAGCGTAACAGCTTGCTTTCATTTGCAAGGTTTAACGGCGTCCATTTTCGTTGTGGTCTGCTTCATGCCGCAACAAGATGTTCCTAGCACCTTCAGTTACACATTCGCCTGGTGACCCATGCCAATGATGAGACATTTTGGTCTGTCACAGTAATGTACTCTTTTTGGCTTTTGGCAGATTCCCAGGATAAAGTACCTGGCGAAATATGAAAGCATTAGTCAGCTTTTGGGCGCTCGTTGCGGTGCCTGTGTCTCGGCTCGCCGGCTGCTTGTTGGGTTGCCTGTTTGGTCTGCCCGGTCAGCCTTTGTGCTTTGCTTCGACCTCTGGTGGGGTCAACTGCTGCTGGGTTTGGCTTGGTGCGTGATGTGTTCTGATGCAGTTAATGGCCTCGTTTACCTCCGATCATCATCATTTCCATCGATGCGAATGTCCTTGTTGTGACCTTGTCCTTGATGCCGCATTGCGATAATCGCAAAATGTCCTTGTAACCGCATCCCAGGCATAGTTTTAACGTAACTCCAATGGCGGCGTCAGTATCCCCAACATGCTTGTGGCAGAGGCAGCTCCTCCTTTCCAAACCTTGGAAGGCTGCATTTCCAACATTTGCTCATGTGTCCCGCGTCGCATCGTCTTTGTCCGTCGCACGCCTGCTGCCGCCTAGCGCCGTCCCCTCGCACCGCTAACTGCGCCGGACGCCGCCGGGCGGCCGCAGGCGAGGACGCCTGGTCGCCGCAGTCGCCGCAGTGTCCGTCACCGCTGACGGACGAGCTGTACGCCGAGAAGCTGCGCCTGCTGGAGGAGGCGCAGCAGCTGCCGATGGAGCGCTGGAAGGCCTCGATGGTGCTGGCGTGGCTGCAGGTCACACTCGGTATGCCGCAGTACGGCCCGGCCTGCGCCGAGAACGTCCGCTCCGGCAAGGTGAGCCCCGCATGTGCCGAACGGTGGAGTGGTGGAACAGCGTGCCTCGGGGGTCTCAAGAAATGGAGGGGAACTGAGATGCGGGCTCATCTCTGCTTGAATGAAGCCGTCGAAATCACTGTACAGTTTACGTGCATGGAAAAGTGGAGTGGCCTTTAAGACTGGTTTTATAGGGATATGGATGCTTTCAGTTCTGATGTGGTGTCCACTGGGAATTACTTGAACACGTTTAGGTAATGAAAAACAAACGTTGGAAATTACTACCAACTAAACAAGTCGCAACTGGGTAGTGAGTATTTCGCACATCTCTACTGATGACACCTTGCAACTGCATGCCTACACAGCCATTATCACGATCGTTTGATTGGAAAGCCGCGAAGTCTGAAACTGAATCGGACTCCGGGAGCCACACCGTTAGTTCCCCCTCCGTCCACCAGGTGATGTTAGAGCTTACGGACGTGGACCTGGAGCGTGTCCTCTGCATCGCACAGCCGATGCACAAGCGGAAGCTGCGGCTGGCCATCGAGGAGCTGCGCCAGCCGCACCTCTGCAAGTACCCGTACATCTCGCAGCTGAACCACGCTTGGGTGGCCGCCGAGTGGCTGCCCGACGTCGGCCTCGCACAGTACGCCGATCTCTTCAGCGCCCACCTGATCGACGGCAGGCTACTGGCGCACCTCACCAGGAAGGACATGGAGAAGTACCTCAGCGTCACCAGGAAGTTTCACCAGGTGGGTGCTGCGAGGGTGGGGGACTGATTTTCGAGGCAAGTTTTTGTGATTGCTCTATAAATGTTCCCATGTTCCGCTCGGCTGTCGCGCTTGGACCAGTCCGATCATGACACAGCGTGTCATGTCATCTCTGTCGGTATGCGTGTGTCCGATGGGAATAACAGGTGATATGGCTCCCGCGCGCGGTGGCAAAAGTGCCGATCCAATATCTTCACAGAAGACATTGTTTTTGTAATGCACTCGACCCAAGAAAATATTTGGTTAACACGCTCAGGAACTAACGGTTCCTGATCCCGCCACTAGGTGTCGCTGATGCACGGTATCCAGCTGCTGCGGCTGCTGCAGTTCGACCGCCAGGTCATCTGCGAGCGCCGGCAGCGGAGCGAGATCAGCGGCGACGATGTGCTGGTCTGGACCAACGCCCGGTTCGTCCAGTGGGCGCGCTCTATCGACCTCAGCGAATACGCCGACAACCTCAAGGGTAGGCGAGCGGCGCAGGCCGGTCAGCCGGATAGAAGGAGCCGTGCGAAACGCCGTCCTATGTTGAGCATCGAAGATGCACTAGAGAAGGCAAGGTGGCCGTAGACAGGTCATGCATTGCTTTTTTGTTAGAATGGTATGTCCAGTATTTGAGGTAAATTTCCATCTACGCGCTATTTTGTACGGAATGTTGCAATTATCAACGTCTGAAAGCAATCTGGAGCTTCTTATAATGCCGAACGGGTCACGGGAATGTCACCAGCACGTCGTTCGTCACGTGTTAACTAGTATAGACCCGCGCCGTTGGAACACCCTCGTCTGTCGCCACAGACTCGGGGGTACACGGCGCCATGGTGATCCTGGAACTGTCATTCACCACCGACACCCTAGCCACGGCGCTGGGCATACCCCAGTCGAAAACGATGCTACGGAGACATCTGTCGACGGAGCTGGACAAGCTGGTGCGACCGGCCAGGTTAGACCACGCAGTCATCACTGTGCTCATATCATCGATGTTACCTGACTCTTGACAGTTACCAGACTCTCGGCAGTTGTGAGCCCACTGCGTAGGTCATCGTCGAAAATAGCATCCGCCGCTGGACGGCCCCTGAGTTACGTGTTTTGTCACCCTAGCTGCGTCGCCTAGCGTCAAAAACTTTCATCGCCCAGCATGCCGCTGCGCCATCGCTCCTTTCATCAGCTATGTGACCGTGCTGTGGCACACCACTGCTGAGCTTGGTCTCTGTGACACCCCGTCCGGCTGTGGGCCGACACCACTGCTGAGCCTGGTCCCTGTGACGTCCCGTCCGGCTGTGGGCCGACACCACCGCTGAGCCTGGTCCTTGTGACGTCCCTTCTGGCTGTGGGCCGACACCACTGCTGAGCCTACCCCCTGTGGCGTCCCGTCTTGGCCGTGGGCCGACAGCACTGCTGATCGTGGCCCCTGTGACGTCCCGTCTAGCCGTGGGTCGACACCTCTGCTGACCCTGACCCCTGTGACGTCCCGTCTGGCTGTGGGCCGACAGAGCGCTGCTGGACGAGGAGGCGCGCCAGGCGCGCTGGGAGCGCGAGCGGCGCCGGCCGGAGCGGCCCGGCGCCTCCGCCACGCTCGGCCGCGCCTTCTCTCGCTCGTACGCCAGCGGCTTGCAGCGCCGGGCCGACCGCGACAATGCCAGCCTCAGGGTAAATACGCAGTGGTGCCCCCAGGTTTGGCCCCCACTGGTTTTAAGGCGGCGCATTTGTAGAAAGCTTTCGTTTTTGAAAGGCGAGAGCCAAAATGGAAGCGACGATGTGTTACAAGGAAGGAAATGTCTTTGATGTGCAGGGATGCTTGCCGATAATAGGTAACATCATGTATGGCAGATGGAATGGGAGACTGGTTTGGTTATCCGTGGGGCCTGAGAACAGAGCAGAATACCGGCTTAAATTGTACGGTTTGGGATCAGCCAGCTACCGGATAAACGTCGCTGCACTTTTTTCAGCATTGTTTCATGGGTGAACATTTTTCGTTGAAAAAATGTCTTCCACAGATTTTCAACGTTTTGAAAAGACTTGAAATACAAGTTGGCTCACGCCATGTAATAAATCTACAGGAAGCATTTTTGGGCGACCCCATCGAAATTTTTCTGTTACACACAGTTGACGTGAACATTGACAGGTCTAGATTCTAGATCTACTTTAACATTTCCTACCTTTAACATGAGATTGACACCTGGCCGTACCCTTAAATACAGTTTCCACTTTTTAAAACTGGATGGACGAATCCACGAGAAAAAGCTTCGTTCTGAAAGTTCCCTCCCTGAACGTTCATTGATGTATTTCCGAGACACAATCTAAGAGCCGCTGAAAGGGAGTAAACCCACAAACGTAGATCCTACGAAGCCGCAAAGAGCATGTCCACGTCCGCACCAATCCAGTTTACTCCCCCTCCACAGCAAACGGTGCGACCGAATGTCGCGTGGCCTGACCAGGCTCGATGGCTGCCGTGCTGTTCACTAACGGCTGTATGTTGCTCATAGCCAGCCGCATGGCGCAGCTCCCAGGTAACCACGGCTGCGCAGGAATATCGTACCGCTGGCGGCGCGCGCTGCAGGTCCTCGGGTTTAACGTCTTGTGTATAGTTGCAGCTGTAATGTCTGCCTTAGCCGTACAGCCTTAGCCCACCTGCGATCCTCACGCGGCTTGTGGGTTGTTGATGAAATCCATGTATGCACGGCGGCGGGTTGCTACGCTTTGCATGGTGGTGCCCCAGGCTCTACATGGAGCCGAGACCGGCATTGACACGCTACAAAGCTGTGGCGCTTGCGTTTACCGTCAGCTAGCTTGCAGCAGCCGTCAGCTAGCTACGAGCCAACACCTTCACCCCTTCCCCTGCAGTGCTCATGGCGTCCACGTGGCACGATGACATGGCACCTGACTCATGGCTCACCCGTCCACGTGGCACCTGAGTCGGCACCCACGTGCCGACTCAGGCCTGGGCAGGGCCCCACTTCGGACAGTCAGGGCGGTCAACACAAGCATTGGCTGGGAGCTGTCTAATAATGCAGATATGTTTCGTCCTGCGACGGGCCAGGCTACACATGTTCCCGACTTCCGCCAGATGACGGGTCATGGGGTTCCGTCGGCTGAAATAGTTGATGTGATGTATGTGGTGCAATGACACGGAACCGGCCAGACACCTTCATAGATCTGGCGTACCTTGATTACTAGATCTCGTCGATTGCTGTACCCTCGCATGTTAATATTGTTAGCGCGTCCAAACCAGGATGTTATCACAAAAAAAAAACAGTTTAGTAACGCATCGACCCGGTATGTAGATGGCCTGGATTCAGAAATTGTATGCCAGAGTTTGCAGCAAATATCTTGGAAAACTCTTGACCTTAAGCACTATCTACCGCATGCCTTTGATTCAGCTGGTAAGCTGTAAATTGCCGTATTATGATGACCTTCCACCTCTTTAATAGCGTTGACCTCAGCAGTTGTGCATCGCGCGACCACGAGGACAGGACGAGGACGTCGGCCTGAGCGCGATCCAAACCCGACTGCACCATCTGCCTGCCCTAGCTGCGGCTTTCTGCAGAACAGCGCTGTTGTGATCCGCCCGATACCTTCGTCCACGACGCTGCCTCTCGCTGTGCCCGCACCCCATCCACCGCCCGTCCCGTCGAACAGGCACTGACCGCACCCCGGCCGGCAGGGGTCGCTGAGTCGGGCACTGGGGCTGCGCGCGCGGCCCGAGCCGGCGCTGGCGCGCGAGCCGCTGTACGCGCGGCCGCGCGAGCCGGCCCGGCCGACGCCCTCGCCGCTCGAGCGGCCCCAGTCGGTGGTGACAGCCGCCTGCGAGCCGCGCCTCGAGAAGCAGCACCGGCGCGTCAAGTCCATCGGCGACGTGGATTCGGCCAGCCTGGCGCCCGTCTGAGGGTGGGCGAGCTACGTTGGCGGCCTGCTCGGCTCGCTCTGGTGCCGCGCGCCGGACGCGCTGCGTGGCTGCGTGGCCACGCCGCGGCAGTGAGCGAAGCTCGAGCGCGCGTCCCGGCGGAGAGGTGGCGCCAGCGGCGGAACGTTGGCGCCGTCGCCGCGCGGCCGCTCGAGCCGGACGCGCCGCAGCGGACGGGCCGCCAGCGTAGTGACTCGCAACTCTGCCTGTGATAAGGAGACAAGCGCGCCGTTTGTCCGCCAAAGCTCTAGTCACCGGCGCCGAATCAACGGGGTGGCGTCGGTTCGTTCGCCAGGACGCTTGGCACGACACAGGACCCCTACAACGACATCGACATACCAATAGTGCGCACAGAACCGAACAAAGGAACATAACCCGTGTACATTCGCCTCGCAACAGGGCCGTCGCCTCGGTCCGAGCCACAGCGCAAGGTCGCGGGGCGCAGGCGCCAACGGAGCTCCGATTTCCCGTCATGTGGACAGGGACTGCCGACTTCTACTTTCTGTGACCGTGTTCCAGAATGCCACCGCGTTCGAGTGCGCTTGAATGGTCTAAGGCTCGCAGTGGTCGCGAGCTCTGACCGTGAAAGACAGAGTGCTCTGACGGCTGGCGTACCAGTGGATGGCGCCGACCGCAGCTAAGTAAGGCTTTGCATATCGAGATGTTTGTCTATTGACTCACGAACCCTGGTCTCAATCTGTATTTTACTCCACGTTCGCACCAGTTTGGTTCAAAACGATTATCGTAAAATGCTCAAATGACAATAAATTGTACTAATCAACGTTTACACGAGAACGATGTGTTGATCCCACAATGAATCGCCTGCGCATGGAGTCGTGGATGCTCTCTGCCTGTTTGTTTAGCGATAGCGCTATCCTTCCCATTCCACCAGTTTGAACATCACCGGGTGGAATGGCCGCACCGCGAGGTCAGCGTGTATTGCACGATGCACAACATCGTCACACTAATCAGCCACTACAAATACCACGAACACCAGTCACACAGCTCCGGCCGCCCCGCCGGTTACCCAGCGCTCAGCTCCCGCCAGCGCTCCTCCTGGTGCACCTTGTCCAGCATCGTGAAGAACTCGCTGGCCTCCCGGTGCGTGACGAAGGCGGCACAGGCGGCGTTAATCGCCGCCATGATGGCCAGCGGCCGGGCCAGGGGACGCGACAGCCGCCGCCAGGTGGCCAGCCAGTTGCGCGGGTCGTCCGCCAGCCGGGGCAGAGGGTACGTGAGCTTGCGCTCCGCCAGCTGCCGGGCACACGGCCGGCTGGCGGGTGACACAAGCAGCGTGGTCCGCGCTCAGGGGCGGGCGACAGCACGACTACTTGCGTCTGATATGGGTACAGATCTGGGCGAGTTGAGCGCCCAGAGAAGATGCGCAGAAAAAGAGAAGATTACCACACGTTTTCGATGCGCTATTTGAAAAAAGACGTAAGATACTTGCATTTAATCGGCAGAGTAGGCAGTTGGTTGCAGCTCGTTAAACGCGTACCCCAGCTATCACCCGAATGAATTTGGCGCGGCACTGCACCTTTTTCCGAGGGCACCTATTGATCAGGCGGTAGCGAGAGCCCAGAACAACCTGTAACAATGCACTCACAAGGCTCCGCCCTCGGCGGTGACTGCTACTGAAGCCGCCACCTGCAAGACGTCCCCCCCCCCCCCCGGTCACAAAGCTACGGTCGAGGCGTGGCCGACACCCCGTCAGCATACGTACGTGGAAGCTCGAGATGGACGCCATGGCGACGGGCAGTGCCACAGCGGCGCCCAGCTGGATGGCTGTCGCTCGCATGTTGACGCACGCCGGACAGGTGGTCTCGAACAGCAGGATGTCCCGGCTCACCAGCTGCGGCACGCGGCGGACCGGGCGCGGCGGGGTCACAGGTCAAACGCGGGAGCTGGGCGTCCGGTCAACGGTGCAGCAGATTGTCAGTTCGAGATGAATCGCGGGGAAAATGTTGATATGTCTCGAAGAAAGCGAATGGATGCCGAGAGCATTGAAATGGCGTTACCATGGCGTCAGGCGGTACTTGCCTTAAACCAGGCCTTGAAGGCGTAGGTCTGAAGACACTACAACTTCCCTGTGCTACTGGTCAACGACAGGTGTAGACGGATATCGCAGGTCTGGCTATTGTTAGGAATAAATAAGGATTTATCTCACTTTTATGTAGGCGCTTTGGATCATTAGGGTAAACTGAGACCTGTACAGGTTACTTTTTCGACCAGGAAACGGGTAAAAGCAGGTTCTACGTTTAAGTAACACAACTACAGCTACAAAATTTTGTAACATTCTGCAAATGAACCGCCAGTTTCACGTTACTGCTATTTCATGTCAATGATCTATAACCACGTTTTCAAGGGTCTTCGCAGTTAATGATACGAAAGATGTTCAGTAATGATATGAAAGCAAGATGTGGCGGCGTTTCGCGACACATGCATGCCACCCTACGGCTTCATCCACACAGTTCGTCCATAAAATACCAACACATTTACGCTGGCTCCCCCCCCCCTCCCCTCCCACATGTAACGCTTTATCACGATCCAGCAGTGAAACTCTTTACCATTACGTAATGCCAAGCCGTAACCCCTTTACCTTACGTCACCCCAAAACCCAAATCAACAGCAAAAACCCCTTTAGCGGTTTCATTTACTGGCAGGGGCTCAATTGCGTGCATTATGGATTGCACACGTGGTGCGTTGACGATCTAACAACAACCCTGCTCTTGGTATACCCCACACGGTCTGCAGAGCGCTGCCCACAGCCTGACTCGGCTCGCGCTGCGTGGAGCCTGACTCGTTTCGCGCCGCGTGCGGCCTGACTCGTCTCGCGCAGCCCGTAGCCCGACTCGTCCCGCGCTGTGTGGAGCCAGACTCGTCTCGTGTTGCTACAGCCTGACTCGTCTCGGGCTGCCCGCAGTCTGACTCGTCTCGCGCCGCGTGGCGCGCCGCAGTCACACAGTACACGCCACGTCGTCGCCGGTAGACCATGATCCGCGCAGTGGCCCAACCAGGCTCCAGATCCGCTGGGAAGCACCCCATCACGCACGAATGGCGTTACACTATCGTGTGTTGGTTCCTTCTTTTCACTTTTCAACAATCAAATATGCTGATGTACCAAATTGTGACGGTAGCACGGCCACCTGCCTTCCACTTTGCAATGCTTTGTCAGGCAAAGGTAGAATGCCCCCATTCTTCTGGTGTTACGTAACTTATGGACGGCCTAATAGCCACGGAGAGCCAGCAAAACATTATTTGGACATGCCTGGCCAACTTTGAGAGGTCAGCTACACTAGACGACGCGCAGTAATATACGCAAAACCCGTCTATCACGTACAGGATTGCGTGAGATGAACCCTTCACCGCCCAGCGACGAGGGAATCGTTTGCATTGTTTCGTCTCCCACATCAGCTGTGTTGTTCTCCCCACCCCGAACACCAGTTTACTCCGCCGACCACCAGTTACGCTTCCCTGGCTTTACTGGTGGTTACTGGCTTCCCTGGCGTTAACTCTGGTGTCGCCCCTGTCTAAAACTCAAGCCATTAGACCGGGTATTACCGGTAAATGATCAACAAACGCGCGGTGAAATAGGTCAGGATAACAACTGCCATCTATTGACAGTCCCTTCACTGCATTGAGCACAAAATGCTGTGATTCCAGCAGCTAAATCGCTGGTTTCTAAGTGGTCATCACCATCCACAATGAATTAACAGCAGTCACCAGCTTGATTACCACCATGCCTAGGGAGTATTCATTTGTTTGCAGCATCTGCGCTCAGATCCCGCGTGCCTGACAGCAGCACCACTGCGGCACCAGCCAACACCAAAAAGAGTGCACCAGAGAAAACCCATTACCCACCATCAGCATGCAGTAGAAACGAGACTCAAAAAGCCAAGCACACGGTCACACAAAAAGCAACAGCACACGGTCCAGAAAGGACACCAGACCTGGCATGACTATCACAACCCCTTAACATGTCACGGACATTCAACCTCACTACACAATGTAGCAGAAGGCAAGAGCAGATGAGGGCACACAAAAGCAAGTAATGGTTCTGCCAACTGGCCGGGCGGGACATCCCACCGACGCCCACCCACATCCACACCCCACCGACGCCTCCCCCCCCCCCCCCCAACCCCTACCAGCTCGGATCATGACTCCAACACAGGCTTACTAATTGGTGCAGCAGACCAGCGTTGCATGCTGCGATGGCCATGATCGGCATGTGTCCGGCGATGAGTCCGATGGAGCGGAGCTTCAGCACAGAGCGGTAGTGAGAGGTCACCACCATCCCACAGGCCGCAGCCATCGTGGCCAGGCCCGCGGTGCCATACCGCAGGAACAGGCTGAAAGGCGACGGGGAACAGCTCAACGCTGGTAGACAAAACGGGTACAGAAAGATAGGCAGAGCTGGTTGACACATAAGCCGCGGTGTGTTGTGGGATGAAATATGCCTTCAGTGGCACCATCAAAACGTTCTGATTTAGGTGGCAAATGACACATAGACAAGAACGTTTTTGCAGCATAGCGTAAAACCTTAGCTTTACTCTTGCAACGAAACGCATGAAAATGATTGCATTTCAAATGGTGGCAGGAAAAGATACTGACCTGCTGAGCTCGACTCATCTGCCCCAATGGTGCCTTTGCTGAACATTTCTCACCCTGGCACTTTGACAAAGATGGAAGACCATACCCATATGGCCGTATCGTGTTTGTCCTGAGGGGGCTTCAAACGAATAACAGTAGAGCACCTTGCAGCTGAACAGGATATGGCAATGTTGCATCAAATTTTACACATCAAGCACGTGCTCACCAGCTTGAACAGATTGAAAGTGTATGCCAGTTTGAAATGCTGGATCAAGTACGATGGCTGGATTCCTCAACATACCCATCATCCAAACCGTGCCTGCCTTCCGTTTAATTTCCGTGCGGAATGGACCATTGTTTCTGCGGCGGTCTGACTCCCACAATACATAAGGAACGTAGATAAGACATAAGTATTAGTCTTATTCCTCGGAAAACCAGGAGAACAGAGATATAGTTAGGTTGATATTTCGGCAACATGCCTTTCTCGAAACAATAGCTTGTCTGCCATTGTTTCGAGAAAGGCACTGCTGCCGAAATATCAACCTTACTATACCTCTATTCTCCCGGGTTTTCCGAGGAATAAGGCTGATACTGCTGTCTTATCTATGTGACTAATGTTTCTTGCTCATGCACTGAAGAACTAGCATAAGGAACGTGTCATATGCGAGTATGGGAGTGTGCCAATACCAAACTGCAATACTTTTCAATTAATTTCAGACTTTTAGGCAGTGCATATGGCGACTTAAATGGTGCAGGTTAGTTTCATATTTGCATTAAATCCTGATAATTCTTACCATGACAAACTGTGCATTGCGAACGACAATCAAACAAATGATGACAAGAATAATGATGAAACATGGGGCCAAGGATAGCATTCCGCTACAGTGAGGTCAAGGAGAGGGCCGTTTATAAAATATGCTCCACATTTGTGTGCATTTTAAGGGTGCGATGGTAACGTAAGGCCAATGGAAGGTCTACAAATTCAAAAAGGCCCACACACAGCCTCCAGATTTTGCCCAAATTTAGAAGATCGGCTATGTCCGATTCAACACGTGTTATTTCATGACTAATGAAAGAGAGAGAGAGAGAGAGAG
>NW_023596461.1:21082191-21102191 GCF_011947565.3 Pollicipes pollicipes
GTATATATATATATATATATATATATATATATATTGTATTGTACATACAATGCCAGAACACTGTTCATGATTTTTTGGGGGGCCTCATCTTAATTCAACATAATTCACTAAAACAGGAGAGCAGGATCCTCAACTTATCCTGTGTAAAAAGCTGCTCACCCCAAATAAGTCCCGTGGCCACTTGAGATGGGGGAAGCACGAGAAAACCGCACATGCAATTTCGCTTTGATGGGCTAGGCAACCCAGAAAATATGGTCAACAAGGACCGTCATTCAGGATCACAATTTCTTGCATGTAAGTGGGAAAACCCGTGAATAAAAGCTTGGTTACGTTGGGTACCGGGCCATTACCTTCTCCCGGCATTATCCGTTCATACCGCGCCATGCCGGACGGATACCTCGCAACATGAAATCTTACCACGGGGCTAAATGGAGAATCAAATGCCGTCGGGTCTTCGTACCGGATGGTGGTATCTCCACCACGCCGAATATGTCTTAAATGCGTGATATAAGCATTCATCTCATATAGAAGAGGTTACTAATTTGTTGACAGTTAGGTCCAGAAGCAAACCACATGAATCCAACTACAGTCAGTTGAATGTCAAATTGATACAAACAAGTCGGTTGAGCTTGTGTAGCGTAGTGGCGTAGGCAAGGGGGAGAAAAGAGGGTAGTTGCCCGTCTCCTTAGATCCTGACGGGCTGAAGGGCCCCTAGCGACCTACGATTACGGGGCCTGTTTCAAGACCCGAAGAGAATGAAAGCAATGCCGGAGATCGTACTTACAGGTCCAAGCCGCAGGGCGGGACACTGCCGTCCAGAGGACCCGCGCGCTGATCAGGGCTTCTTGAGTCGATAAGGGCGACCCATTACCAAGCAGGAACGAGGCCGGGGTCTGCGATTTGCAATGTTCGGGTCACTGACACGACGAGGATCTCCTGCGTCGGTCAAGGCCCACAGTACTTAAATGGGGTCCTGGGGCGGCAAGTGGCCCCGGGTCGGCCTGGAACGGTGTTGGAGGGGGCCCAAAAACGGGCTGAAGGGTCAATCGAGACCAAAGATCGAGGGGGTGGCTGGATAGCTGAAGGGCCCGAAGGTCACATTTGGGACTTCTGCCCCTAAAGCTGTGATCTCAAATGTCAGAGGGTTTTGTGACCAGATTGAGGAACCCTGGGGTAGACCATTTCGCCATTTTGGCCAGAGAGCACCAGCACCGAACAGTCGACTCCGTATTGGTCTGAGCTCTAGGCGCCCACTTACAAAGCAGGGACAAGGCCGAGCCCGCGAATTACATTGGTCGTAGCCCCTGCGACAATACGGGGCTCCTGTAGCGATAAGGGGTCCGCAGTGCCTAACAGGGTGTCCTGTGTTAACAAGGGGCCTTGAGTCGGCCAGGGGAACATTGCTGTACAGGGGCGGGGACGGGACCTCGAACACCAGAGGGCCTGTGAGAATGAACGGAAACGTGAAAACTTTTGCCATGTGTTCACTTGGAGCAATGGAAGGGCCCTGTGCCAGTCAGGGACCCCAAAAGGGAACGGTGGGCCCTTTAACCCAATACCAGCGTGGGTCCGCGAAGTCGAACTGCAGTCTCTGTGACAATTATTAGACCTCCTGCGGCGGACAGGGATCTTGTTGTGTCAATGAGGGTTCCTGCGTCGCGCCGTGGGTAACTGCGCGGGTCAAAAAGCTTTCCGTGTCAGGGAAAGGACTCATGGGATATGGTGTATCCCTCTAAGGACCTCCAGATGGGCCAGGAGATCCGCCCCGTGTCGACAGAATGGGGGCGGAATTGTCCTTCAGTCCTTGACCGGGAACGATAAATGTCCCTAGTATTCTTCTCAGTGGGTCTCTTGCCCAGAAAGAAATGAAGGGTCGAATTAATGTTGAATATAGTGGGTCGAAATGTGTTTAAAAATGAACAAGAACATCGAACGTTTGCCTGACAACGTTCATTATTTTGCAGAGTCGACTAGTGAAACGCTTTATGTTAAAAAGTTTCACCCTGCGCGCCCGCAATCTTGTGAGCGATCCCCGAGTGCAGCGATCCCCGAGGCTGCAGTTACTGTAAAGCCAAACTGAGTTGGCCGCTGCAAGTAACACCAGGCGGCGGGTGCCGCGCGCACGAGAATGACCGTCGTAAATTTATGATACGGCATGTCCTTAAAACGTACCGTTCGCAGATAAGACTGGGTGCATTTTTTAAGATAAGTTCGAGGTCGTCCTCTGAACAGATTAACAGATGCAGTAACACGAAAAATAGGGATTCTACCTTTACTCTTACAGTTGCACCACCAGATTCCAGCACAATTTCGCGGGGCAGTGAAGGCTAATCCGCTCTAATCATCAATCTGAAAATTGCACAGGTGAAACGTACCCCCAGACTACCTTCTAAATGTACGATTTGAAGTTCTAAAGCGTGCAAAGGCACTTTTTCCAGATGTGTCACCATTTTTGTTTCGCCATTGGAACAGTTTAGTGTTAGTCGCGGAGCCGGCGTTGGGTGACCGAAGGAGACTGTAGCACCTGGCGTCGAGCTTTTTGTTGCTGAGATTTGCGAGCGCGCGCGTTTAAAACTGCACTAGGTAGATTGTAACACCAATCGATTCTAATCAAATGTTGAGCATTTCCAGAAAAAAACGTTTGGTCTGGGTCTGACGTTTGGTCTGACGTTTGGTGTAGTCAAGTGTCTAACGCGTTAAAAACATCGGAGCAGGTTCGAAAGTGTATTGTGTGTTTGCGAAGTGAAATGACCTACTCGGCTACGTTTCAACGACGCAAGGAACAAAGCTCTTGAAGCTTCCGCAAGTTATCATCTTCTTTCTGCACACAGAACTATTAGATTCAGCGTGATGACAACCCTTTGGATATGAATATTCGGCAAAAATAAAAGGCCGCCCCCACTGCAAATATGTGAATTAATCCACTTGCGCAAACTGGAGGCCCTGGTAAGGGTAAAATTTAATCCTGGAAAATGATGTTGTTTTCATCACTGCAAAGCTATGAGAAAGCACTTGGTCCACTGCAAAGCATTTGGTCCATGTAATCGTCGCGCATTTGATGTCTTGCGATTTCTTGTAATTTGCTGGGTTAGTATGTGGACAATTTGTCATTCTGCTGTGTTTTGAGAAGAAAAAAAAACAATATGCGCTGTCAGCACTAGGGTATTTGGTGTCCGTTTCATATTTGTGAATCTAACGTCAAAAGCAGGTCTTTTCCCGGATCTGGACTCCTGATAACTTTCTTCTTAAAGTGGGGAAAGGTGGGAGGATCCCTCATCCGGATAGGAGACTACAGTGTTCCTAAATGACTGGTAGTTGTGACAGACGCTTGTCAATGTCGGTGTCACCATCGCATCATAAGTCTCAGTTTAGTCGTTACGCTGATTTTTCACAACTGCTTCCCCAAATCTCAGTAAACCCTTTGCTTCGCTCGTTTTATAGTCCCTTCCGCACTAGCCCGCTCCTCTGAACGTCATGGCGTTTGGACTGTATTAGTGTTCCCACGATATCCAAGCGTCGCGGACCGACCCGGAACCGCTCGGCCAGCCGGCTCCGGTGCGTGATTCCCCGGTCATTTGGGAGACGCTCTCAAACCATTTGAAAGCGGTTAAGTCGCCCAACTCGCATTGTCTCGAAAGGTTTCAGAACCGCTCTAATGTCACGGTAATACAAATAGCGAGCAAAGGGAAAAAGTGCTGCGATCGTTGCTTTGCTCTCGCCCGAATTTTCGCCAGGACTCTAATAGACTACGGTGGTGTTTCGTCGCTATTTTGCCAGCTCACAGCGACAGAGATCGATGCAGTGGCTTGTACAAACTGCCTTGGAAACTGTTTGCTCTCACAACCTGTTGGCTGTGTGGAAGTCCTGCGCCGTTCTGTTGGCTTCCTCATCAGGTTGGAAATCGCTGGTTTTGTCCTTAGGCTCTTGGAGGAGCAGAAAACCACGATTTTTCCGAGAACTCTGATTGATTCCCCAACAAAAATCTTGTCCCCCTAACTTTTCGGTCTCTAAGTGTACTTACCGCCTCTTGGTCATCTAAACAGTGTCACAGCACACAAATATTGCGAAGACCAATTGCAGCGTATGTAAAACAAGAGGGGAGCACACGTGTGCACTCGGCTATGGCTTTCAGCAAATTACTACTATTTGCCATCTCCTGATATTTATAGCAGAGAGTGATCACGAGAAGATCGTAAATCAAACATTACGGGGTAATTTACGACTTTTCCAATCTCAGATTTCTTTACGCGTAATGCATGCCAGCGTGAAAAATATTCCGCAAACCAATTCACCGCGTGTCGCGTATTATCAGAGCCATAAATCTCAATTTCAGCCCACGCTCGGTCTTTGCTCACTGCCTCACACGGGTGAGCCATGATTTAGAGTCGGATTACCTTGGACCACGCGAGGCACCTGCTGCACGGAGAAAGCGACCTCAGCAGCACGGGCTGCACTGATGGCGTGCCGCATCAGATGAGGATCCCGGCGTCTCTCTGTCATCTGGCCGATTCCTCACGCGGCGCAGATTCCAAATGGGCCGTGCGGAGCCATTGCCAGCTGATGCCGCGACCAGGGGTGACGTGCTTTAGGGAGTCTGCGGTTCGGCGTAGATGCTGGTGGCAAATTCGGCCCTTCTCGACCAGACAATGTTTGTCATCCGCAAACTACATTACTAGCGATTGTTCTTAAAAAACCTTCCGAAATTTGTTTCAGTCATTGGTAGGAGCTTCGGTATCAAATCTATATACTTTTTGATCGGCTGCAATGGCGGAGAGAAAAATACAATCATGAGACTCGAACAGCAATATTCATTGCACGCTCCCTGGAAAAGTTGATGCAGGGATTGACTATGCTATAGGTGTACGGGGCCATAATCCCTGAATGCGTTGTGATATCCCGAAATTAGAAAAGATGATTGACATCAAAATTTTAGCTCTGAAATTGTTTCTGTGGTGCAAAGGCTGTAATCAATAACCATATGTTTACGTTGTATGTGACGGCACGTTGTATGTACGTTGTTGCGCATGGCATTGTGCATGCAAACATTTCTTGAATGCTTACGCGAAATTAGGCTTTAAGACCCTCAGAACGGATTCAATATAGTACATAGATTATTTCAGCTAGCTCACCAAAGCTCCAGCAGTTGGAGAGTTCAGCCAGGTCCAGATGTCATGCGCGCAAGGACGGACACTGACTTGCATTGATACGATGCATCGATATCACGTGATATGGCAGACGCACGTATCAGGTACGTGCAGCCATTTGAGCCAGAACTTCCGAAACTCAGTTGGCTTGAGTACGATTTTAGACGGCATCTGTGAGTCTGGCAACATCCCATCCGGTCTGAAAGCTGTGTAAGAGCTAAGGAATCACCTAGTCCCATTTTCCGTTGGTTTATGCAAGAACGCATTCAAGACCATTCACTCTGCATGTGAACATCGGCACCCCATATTTGTATTGCGGCTCTGCTTGGTTATAAAATGCAACAACACGCGTCTCCTAGCCTAAAATGCTGCCACGTTCTCAGCCAATGGAACCACGGGAAGAAGGGCAGACGCGATTTCAGGATTTTATCTCGTCATAAAAAACAAAGCGAAACAAATACAAGCGGTAATTAATGACCACCGAGAATCTCTTTCAGAGACGCGTACGTCGATATATCGTCGCTAATGTAATGGATGACGGATTGATGATACACTTGGTTGCTAAGTTCACAGACCACATCAATACCTAAAATATCACCCAAATTATTGAACTGGTTCGCTGTCATCGACGCGCATAATGATGCTCGCAGAGGTTTGCAATCCATCTTTGGCGCTAGCGTGATTAGATTCGCACCCAGCTTGACACCTAGTTTTCATACCTGAAATGCGCGAAAATTGCCATAAGCGATGGCACATACCATCGTTTGTTCTGAAGACTATCAAATTGATATATGAGGTACAGTGTTTTACAAGAAGCGTTCTTGTTTCACCATCATGTATCTATTTGTTGCTTTACGCTTGCGGATCTGGTCCTATTGCACCCAGATAATGGGCAGTGCAAATGTGAAATGACGAATCGTTGCAAAATACCTCATTTTGAAACCAAAACGCCTTCCGAGTCAAGATCTACAGCTTTATTGATAGCCCTCACCAAATATCGTGAATTTTGTTCCTGCATACGATATCTCTCGTACAGCTCAGATGTTGTACCAAATAAGATCCGTTTTTAATAACACTCGTTTGAAGAGGACTAATCGGCACTAAAACTAAAGAGCCGGTTATTGCTCGTCAGAATCATACCAATGCTGACCAATCTCGAGTTGCAGCCATGTCAGTTAAACCGGCATAAGTATTACAGATCGTCAGCACACATGCTTTTAGACCAGCACGGGTGAGCTGACGTTATATGACACCTGTTGGTGACCTCACATGACCTACCTAGGCTATGACTGTCCGTGGTTGACACAGCCGCACCAAACTAGTCGGTGTGTGTCGGAAATGCAAATCGTTTTATGTTCAACCGACAGCAGCCGTGCGAGATTTTATTGACGGCCTCATAAATCTGTTACATTACTCAACGTCTGAAACTGTTCATCCAGAATGTGGAAAATAATCCTCTGACAGATACTGAAAACTCAGTGAACCTAAGGTGACCGCCTCGGAAGCTCTACCGAAACACAGGGCTGTTATCTGTTATCTTTCCTATTTGGTCGCGAGGTTTCGCTCAGTGTATTAAACCACCCTTGAAGCCATCTAATTCGATCAGTAACGGTACCGCTCACCTTTGTCTTTGATTTGCCGTTACTCTCTTAAGTACTTAAACTACAAAAGCACAACACTGCAATATGAAAATATATTCAAGTATCCAATGACGCCGTAGCTTTGTTTTGTCAGTAGCGTATGGTACCACAGTACGACAAATTATAAACAATAATGGTAGATGAGATGGCATCTATTTTCCATAACCTTTGCACGGATAATGGAAACGGTCTTCACTCCCGGTGCATTTCTAAAATAGCCATTAGGCGTTTCATGTCATTATCCTGATTATTACAATAGCTTAATCTGCATAAATTCCGAAGGTGCTCCAATCTATTGGGGACGGGCCATGCAGCTTAATGACTTGATATGTTTTAGCTGGGCCATGCAGGACCAAATTGTGGTGAAACATGGCATACCCTAGTGATGGATTGCAATATGGTTGCGCCTTTGTCTAGTTACATTTTCTGCTCAACGTTATCGCGACCAGATCTCAAAATGTCGGCGTCACAGCGTTATGGTTCATCGATCTGAAGACCTGCATTTTTGGTTTTGGAATCATCCCTTTGGTTGCGTAAGGTGTGGATGTATTCAGATTTCGACTTGGCATTGTCAATTCCCTGCCCGCGAGGCATATTTATTCTGGAAGATGATGCTAGGCCAGTTCAGTCAGACGCTCCCTTACAAATGGACAATCTGTAGGTCTACCATCCACGAGTGCGAGAAAGCAGCAATATATGACTTAATGTGACGTTCACCGTCACCCCACATAGACAAAGTTGTAAAAGCTGTAAACAATCACACACACGCTGTTTGTTAACATTTCATTTGTCTCCTCATCTGTGCTTTATCCTGCGGTATCAGCTGGGGGGGGGGGGGGGGGAGGGGTAGGCCAGATCTAAGTTGGCGCTGAGCGCCGCTAATATGAAGGGTAGCGCCGCCCCCTGAGCTTCCGCGCTGACCTCGTCATCTGCGGCCGGCCTCAGTGCGCTGGATCATGACCGCGCCCATGGGCGAGCTATAATTAAACCCAGGGCACGCGCAGGACCAGCGCATCACGTCTGCCGAGGTCGACAGGTCAATTACAGGGCAAGCCGGCAAACCGCAATCCCCCCGACGCCCGCTGACCCGTCTGACGTCAACAGAGGTCCAACGGAAGAGCGGGGGCCCGGTCCGTTCGACGCAAAATCGATTCCGCGAGATTGAATTGAACTGGGCGGCGCATTGAAACGGAGCTCGCCGCATGCCGCATGTCAACATGTGACGTGGTGATGAGAAGAACGTAGGCCGGGTAAGAAGGCTTGTTCAGGGTGGATCAGCCAGATAATCACTTGTGTGAATCTGTCAGTTGATATTATGCAAGGAGGTCGACTGATGTGCCATGGCGTGTTTTTTTAAGAGTCACATGAAAATTGACCGGCTTTTAGTATGAGGAGTCTTGGCAATTTCGGCAATCTACACCGACAAAATAGGGGGATTTGTGGCCATTTGTTGATAATTTTGGCGATTTTCACCGACGAAATCAATGGCTTTGTGACAATTGTTGTAAAGAATGCAAATATATTCGATGGTTGTTGACCTCAGTGAAGAATGGAGGGGTTTCCAAAGAGATGACATCGTTCCCTTTCCGATCGATCACTGCAGTTGTCTACCAATGTTGCCAATTACTTACTATCGGCTGGATTGTGAAGATGTCTACTAGCGCGAAGGAGCCAGCGCATCCCCCCCCCCCCCCCACACGCGCTTCACGTCTTTATCTGTTTTGCTGTAAACCACCTAACATTAGCCGTAAAGTTAGCATATTAATTATATCGCATTGCAATATTGCAGGACATTCACATCTGACAGTCAGTTTGCAGGCATATGGCTTACAATGTGTACATAACACATTCAAAGAGTAACATTTCTTTTCATTGAAATTTGCGTGAACCTTCGAACACAGTTTGCAATGCTCTTGCCTTTTAGAAAGCGTGAAGACTGGGTTGTTCAAGTTGAAAACGTTCTCGCAAGTCAAGTAGACTCCCTCGGTAAGCAATCCCGTCAGCAGTGATGCTTAGTGATGAGTGGAGATCATGCGAGATGAATGACAGCTTCTATCCTCGCTGTTGACTGCTGCCAGCCAGATTAATTTGTGGGGCATATAGATCAGCACTCCACAGTCAATACGTATGATTCACTTGCTGCACTACGGTATTCAATTAAGCACAAAGCATTACAAAACGAGGCCGAAAGGATGTGACAGTGAGGATCTGCGCCGATGCGATGGGTACAAGGTGTGGCCGGCGCAATCACTGGTGAAGACGGCACGTGCAATGGTGGATATGATGATGTGCTTTGCAAGTATGTACTGAACTATGCATACGCTTGCAAGAGTATGCTGAACTGAACTATGCTGTATATGTGAAGCTTAAGACTATAGCTGTCTGTAGATGTAATCATCTTAGTCCTGTCTTCACTAGCTATCGCAGGAGGGACCTGAGTGTAAAGACTGATACAATGACGAATAGTTACAAAAAGTTAAACAATACAAATAGTTCCAGATGAGATTTTCCATTATATCTAATGCCTGCCTCGATATCCTCAGGTGGAGCAGGAACAGGATGAAATGGAACAGTCATTTCAACATAAGTTGTCATAAGCAGAGTGTCGGTGGATTGAGTCTGGTAATACAGAAAAGTATGCATTTTTTGGTTTTCATAATCCTTAAATTTTTCGATCAACAACATATCGGACGAAGAAAACATAGCACCAGCATTGAAGTTTATTGACAGTCAAACGCGACAGCGTGCCTGAAATAAGACATGTTTCCAAGGGGCATGTCGGAGATGCTTGAAACAAAAACATGTGTGCTGGAGCATACTAACGCTGTATGCTTACATACATGAAGTTGATGTTCGTGGTGAATGGTATTTATCAAGGTTGCGCCCCACAGAACATGTCAGTTTAACTTTTTGTGACAGTCCTGGGCCCTAACGTATCGCCTTACTTGTGGGATATTTACATCAGTCAGGTAATTATCAAATGCAATCAACCTCAAATCTAAATACGTCATTACCACGTCACTGTCTCTGAGCATCATTTATTTTTAAGCCTTTGCCCCGCGAAATGCATAAATGTACTCCTATAACCCTCTTTTAACTATCATTTTTTGATTTGCTGTTTTCTGTTTGCTGTCGTATTGCTGTTTTTGCTGGTTATAATTGCTTACTAAATCGTTTTATGTTTCAGCACTTCATTTCTCTGAGTTATTGGACTCCGCTGGAACACCTTCAATAGCCCGAAGAAATAAAAGTGCCAGACCATAAAACTGAAGTACTGTAATCATCACTGACGCGTTTGCACAAATAAATCCCTGAGCGCCCCTTGCAGGGCCAAATCAAACGTTTTATGCCACCGCTGGCAGTGAGTGATATCGAGTGTCGAATTGAATAAACGTCGAATGCCGCCGGCACTGAATAATGGGAGTGGTGATCGCTTGTGAAGCGATGGGAGTTGCCGAACACCCTATGCGTCGAGCGAAACTTAATCCGAAATAACAGTTACATTGATAATTGAAATTGCCAGATGCGACGGAGATAACGAACACAACATACATGGTAAGGAATCAGACATCGGAGACGGATGTTTCGCATTGTTTCCACACATAAACATCCTCCAAAGAGGACACGGGGTGTGCAGGCTTCATGCACAGAAACAAATATATGCGTGCACATGGAAGTTGAATGGTACAAACAATGCTATCTGAAACTTATTGAAACACCGTGACACTTTAATATAAATTTTCTAGCGCAATTGTGGTTGCCAGATCAGTGCTAATACTCACGCAGAAGCGGGAATACATGGATACTAACACAAACAGCGCACATTTTCCAGCATGTGTATCCAAGTGGCAGCACCTACGCCATGATTTAGGCGGACTAGATAAACCAAAAAATATTTTTTTAGACAAATTCGTGCAACTTCTGCTGGTTGGATCCAGAACTGGTGGCTCATTCCACGAACACAGCCTTTTGATGGATCCAAACACTTCAAGCTCACCCGGTGAGGCGTCACACGAACATTCCGCAACGTGAACTGGGGTGACCGGACGGCTGCAATCGTAATGCAGCAACGAGTGGGCGACGTTGGGAAAAGGGTAAAGGGTAAAGAGCCAGTCATAGGCTGTACCGCTCAACGCAAACAGCCTTCACTCATTAGATGCAATCATTGGTATTGAAAATATAAACACAACTGCGAGACTGCTGCAGTAGGCCCACATGAATTTACGTTTCACATATCCGCTCAACGGGGAAGTGAATTAGTTGCCACATTTAAACGCTGCATAAACACGCCGTCTTAACAAACAGGATATACTTCAGTGTCTTAAAATATCACAGTGCAGTTTTTAAGAGCTTGTGCTATTTGTAACTGAAAGCTTCATGGCCAATCGATCGATGGTTGCAAAGGCATAACCCTGATAAAATCGGGTCTGGCTGGGCCGGACTAGCCACTGAAACTGCACAATGGCCGGTTGGTTGACGCTAAGCTGCACAATGGCCGGTTGGTTGACGTTAAAGCAAGATCTGTACTCTGACTCGCTCGTAATTAGATCTTATCGTGCGGTACGCTATTCGTATCAGATCACAAAAATGACGTGTTAGAAATGTTTCCCTAGTGCACTTTGCATTGCATTACAGCGTAATGCATTTCCAGGACAACCAGACCGCTGTGAAGTTACCTTTTACGAGCATTGCGTCGGTGACATTTTAAATGGAGTTTGTTGCATCGGCAGAAGACAACACTCAACTTCCCACCACATTCTAAGTGACTTGTTAGATCGTTTGGTTTGCTTGGAACTCATGCATGCATAGAATAGACTGAGCATCAAATGACAAAGATGACGTAGAAACGATATCAGAAAGCAAACTGCATGCAAGTAAGGTGTCTCAATCTTAAACGCCGATTACACTTCAAACGCCACAAGGCGTTCCTATCATTTATGGAACCAGTCTTCATTTCCAATATCCTGTGAACGTCGTGAACAATGCATAACACAAAACCTTTCAGCATGTTCGCTATGGCGTTCGGTTTCAGCAGGCGCACTGAAGAGGTCGACTAGAGACTAATCACATGAGTGGAGCACAACCACACTGTGCTCCCTGTTATGTAAGGCTCAAATGCACGCTTTCCGTGAAGAGCGCGCATTGACCTCGTATTAAACTTGCTGGCGGGGCTTACTTTGTATGGCAGCACTTATTTTCTCATCGCTGAAACACGGGTCAGGACGTGGTCTTTTAATGCCAGGCATGTGAGTTGCGACATTTGGATCCGACTGAACACGCGTCCGAGAGGCCGGTTGAGTACTCTGCTCGGGGGTGGGTGTGGGGGGTGTGGGGGGTGGGGGGTAATTCGACCCCTGAGATATAAGAAGTAGGAGAGCTAGAGGCACTTAATTCACAGGGTGGGTTAGCCTGTGTGTGATGTAACCTTACGTCAAAAATTGAGGTCTGTAGATCATGGGCTTCAGGTCAGATGGGGTCAAACAAGTTCCTATTCACGATACGCTTCAAAGGTGCCCCCAGACCTAATGCAACCACCTTGAACGTAGACATCTGCTCCAAGCAAAATGTCACTGGTGCTAATTTCAAGTTAGTGACCCTGTTTGACCTTTATAAAATTGTGGTAACTGAAAACCTAGTGGTTGCTTTGATGTGTGAATTTGAATAAGCGTTAAGGAACACGATAGGCGGTACGTTCCAAAAAACAAAGGGTTGATCTGGGTCATTTGAGTTCAGTAACCTACTCCAACTTTAAAGGAATCCATAGAATGTGTCTCTTGTGGTCGCTGTTATGAAGCGATTCCATATGAGCATTAAAACTTGCTCACGAAGCAAACCATCCAACAACAAAAAACGGTTTAGTTTTTAACTCCGTTTGACCTTCAGGCCTGGTCTCAGGCCGATGAAATTTGTTGTAATAATAAAATCAACTGTCCCGTTGGCTCGAAATATTTCCTTTAAAAATTGTAACAGCCCGCGGGTGGGAGGGGGCATTTGCCATTCTCCCCCCGCACCCGAGCGCGTGTTAACATTACGAATGGCTTAAAGACATTAAACGCTGTTTGAGCACTGTACTTCACCATGGTCATGGACCATGTACTTCTGTACTACTGTACTTCAACATGGACCATGGTTATGTAAGATCACATACAAGACAACAGAGCGCGGGTTGCACACATTTGAATGAACGAAGCGGACACTAAACTAGACGGACACGGACACTAAACTCGACGGACACTGACACTAAACCCGGACTCATATCATAACCCATCAGACCAACTCAGTCATGATTGAGGCGACTGAAGAACAGTCATTGGCAAACACGCGGCAGGGACCCTAAGTCTTGGGCGACATTTCAGGTCAAGCAACGTAAAAGAACTGTCGCGTGGACCCATTAGGCAGATGCAAATCCCGACCTTTTATTAGCATCCGTGTTCTGCTATAACCTTAAATATGATCATGACGGTAGACCGAGTGAATTTGAAGTCAGCGAGCACTTCAGAAGCCGATGTCTGTCCGACGACGCATCATATGTTCATTTAGCCTTTAACACGCGCTCGGGTGGGGGTTAAACTGCCCCCCCCCCTCCCAAAGGTTTTTCCAGAATAGTTCCGAATGGCGCGGCGTAGCCGCGCCAAATTTGGCATAGCTGTAGACAATTAAATAGCGGATCGTTTGACATAAAAACATAGATTTACCTTGAAAGGTCGCTGACCTATGGTAGGTCAAAGTCAGGCCATGGTTTCAGCGGAGGCAATTTCTAGGAAATCATCCAATCTGATGCGATAACGGAGTGTTTTACGAAGCCATACATTTCTGAAATGCGTTCTTATGTACAACAAATGTTGAATATCGTGGTGCTGTGCTTTTGTAGTTTAAGTGCTTTAGAGAGTAACGGCAAATCAAAGACAAATGTGAGTGGTGGCGGTACTAATCATATTACATGGCTTCAAGGGTGGTTTAATACACTGAGCGAAACCTCGCGACCAAATAGGAAAGATAACAGATAACAGCCCTGTGTTTCGGTAGAGCTTCCGAGGCGGTTACCTTAGGTTCACTGAGTTTTCAGTATCTGTCAGGGGATTATTTTCCACATTCTGGATGAATAGTTGCAGACGTTGAGCAATGTAACAGATTTATGAGGCCGTCAATAAAATCTCGCACGGCTGCTGTCGGTTGAACATAAAACGATTTGCATTTCCGACACACACCGACTAGTTTGGTGCGACTGTGTATCAGCAACGGAAATTCATAGCCTAGGTAGGTCATGTGAGGTCACCAACAGATTTCATATGACGTCAGCTCACCCGTGCTGATCTAAAAGCATGTGTGCTGACGATCTGTAATACTTATGCCGGTTTAACTGACATGGTTGCAACTCGAGATTGGTGGGCATTGGTATGACTCTGACGAGCAATAACCGGCTCTTTCGTTTTAGTTCCGATTAGTCCTCTTCAAACGAGTATTATTAGAAACGGAACTTATTTAGTAAAACATCTGAGATGCATGATAAGCAAATTACGTTGACCTAGGGTCAGTCCAAGGTCAAAACCAATCTGTTTTATTACTCTGGGACTTGCTGTAAGAGATAGTTTGTGGTGCTCATTTCGAACTTATTGAAAGCAGGAACCGCACTACACATCTTCCATGACTTCTTAGAGGTCAGAACAGGTCATTGACCTAAGATGACCTGGGTCGACATTTTGTTTTGGGAACATACTGTCTAGCGTAATCTTTGTCGCTTATCCAAATGCAAAGCTCAGAGCAGTCTTGTATGATTTTGCCACCATGACCTTCAAACGGTCAAACAAGGTTACTGAACTCAAATGGGTCTGTGACCTATTGCTTAGAAACAGCTGCCTAGGTTCTCGGGGCACTTTAGAGACCAACCTGGAATTTGACCTCGTTTGACCTTATTTGACCTGAAGGTCATGACCTAGGAAACTTAAATTTCGACTTAAGTGAGTTCACGTACATTTCAAGGCGCGCTGTAAATTTGGTGTTTCTATCTTTCTTAGTTGTCGAGATCTCAGGGGGTCAAATTGACCCCCTAACAGGAGCAAAGGGTATTTAGCCGGCCACCCGGGCGCGTGTTAAGAACAAGAGACGCAATCCACTGCTGTTTGTGTCATACAGTCGGTTGGCGATAACATGCATGTTGCCAATAAAGTGGGTTTTCTGCAGCTTGTGGCATTACACCTTTATTACCTCATTTCATTAACATAGAGAAATTAAGCATTCTTTAAGCCGTACGAAAAAGCCAAACCGCCCCATACGATACCAGATACAGGTGTTTACTGCCCGGCGCCACGACCACGCGAGATTAACCAACGCTCTAGCAGAATAAAGCGGACAATTGCACCAGTTCACGTGTGAGTGTGCTGATGCATACAGGCAGTTATGTACTAAGGCGCGTAAGCCATGGACCCACCCGTTTTGGGGCGATTTTAAGGACTGGTGTTAGATATCAACAAACAGAGCAGGTGAAGACGTGAAACCACCCGCACTTTGCACACAGGCAAAGGTGCCGGCTATAATTACCAGAAGGTCTCAGAGCTCTGTGACTCAAGTGCACCAATAAATGATCGAGCAGAAAGGGACCAATTTCACTTATTCCGGAACCGGTCTCGCAAACAAGGCGCTGTAACGTAAACCGAGAGACAGAAGGCGTCGTGGAAACTGCACAGCCATGTTTACTATGATCGCTTTTCACCCAGCTGTTTGCGTTTCCCGCAATACGTTGACCAAGCCCACAAATAATTGCGAGTTTAGTATTTTCGACGATGGCGTTGCAATCGATCACCGTCATAGCCACCAAGCTGGTAAGCAATGGCAGAGGCGAATCAACGCGGGAATGTTGCAGCACTGTGCCTCCGCTCATTCGGTTCTCATTAAATGAAGACTGCGCATTGATCACACATTGGCATCAGTTTCCAAAAGTTTTTGGTTTTGTTGACATAGTTCTGGCATTATCTGCCTCATACCAGTTGGCAACTCTTACATTTGTTGTTGCCCCACTCTCCAACTCGTCGTGATACTGGTGTATATATATATATATATATATATATATATATATATATATATATATATAACACTGTCAATTCAAAACAAGCTCCCCAAATTTCAGTCATATCCAGGGAGACCATTTTCGCCGGCCGTTTGCAGGTTGTCGGTGCGAGCTGTGCGTGAACTTGCAGTTATACATCATGTCGCGCTATCCAGACCGTGAACGGCTGCCCACCCATGAGCCCAAGTAGAGGCGGATCTACAGTTGGTACGTGCCGAGGACCCACGAGACTAGGAAACTTACCTAGATTTAACGTGACTGGCTAGCCGGCCATTAGCTCTAGCAGAGGCGGATGCACCGAGGACCGACCACGCCTGCCAGCCTTACTTTTCATCCATATTGGCCGATACCACGAAAGCTTGCTTGTTTGTTATGTCTTGAGACATGAATTACTCGCGATGATTTTTTTGAACATTGAAAGTGCATATTCTTTCCACGTAACTTGTAAGTCCCTTCAAAGTACGATGAAAAATGACTGCGACGAGGTACAGCCCATGCTTTTCCCACAAAAAGTAAATAGAAGGACCTCACAGTGCAATCTTCCTGAAAAGCTTGATGCCTCGGGCTATCACGCCTAGCCCCATTCCAGGGTCACCTCTCGGGACCGAAGGGCATGGTGGAGCAGGGTCAGCCTGGGATCGCTCTGTGGACCGCCCCCGACGCGGAGGCACGTCGCTCGAGTCGCCGGTGCCGACGGGGCGCGCCGTCGACAGCAACGACCGCACGGGGCGCCGCGTCCGCCGTCGTCGCAGACGACTCGCGTCCAGCGGCGGCCGAGCACGGTGACCGTGCGGCGGCAGCGACGAGACCCATTGACGCCGACCGTCTAGAGGTACAGGTGAGGCGGACTGCCGCGGTAGGCGTGGCGACGACGCTGTGACGGCCGTAACGTCCGATGGCCGCTGGCTGGGGTCAGGTCGGATTGGTTACACGGGTGTTTCATATCAAGCCGCACAGTCGCATTCATGGAGAGACTGCGGAAGTCGTGAATAAATCGTGAGGAATTGAATGAATGATGCCCACAAAGGCCATGCTATTGTGGCCAGTACCAATGGTATACTTTTGATGAGGAATACACAGTCAATAAACTTCCCAGACAGCTTCTTAAAACGTTGGTGTCATAAATGCGATCAGATTAAAATAGTTTGTTCCATCGCTTGGTGACTTCTGTTTTAAGGACGCCTGCTCTTTTCCAAATCCCTGCTGGTTTTCGCATTTGCATCACATCAGAAGTCTATTGTTTCTAAGCCCCGTTCATATGTGGTATTCTACAATCTCATAGCATCCTGCTCGCATTCGCAACTTAATATGAATAATAGCACGCAAAAAATCGAATAAAAGAGATGCTGCCGACATCAAAACCTGACTTCCGTGTATTTAGTGTGACTGAACAAAACAAATCTCGCACTTCTCTCAGAAATAGATACTACAGAGACGATGTGCCTGGGCGTTAAGCTCAGCCATGGCTCGCCAATGCCTGCGCGGATTTCTGACGCATGGTCCTGACTTACACACTTTTCACACACAGTGACACACTTCACAAGCACAATGCATTTTTGGAACGGTCTTTTCACCAAAATGCCTGAAACACACGGTATCATCCACGGGGGCTATTTCAACGTTGGAGAAACTAAGACGACCGTCGGCGCCGCATCAGTTCGTAAGAGGAGGTCTTGCAGGCGTTAGATAACGGGTCACGATACGACCTGCGCACGCTCAAAATAAGTGCCTTCAATAATCATGGGCAAATTTTTTCCAGTGAAAAATATGCTAAATCTTTCAGCGTAGAACACGTTTCTAGTAAACTTATATGTTGGTGAGACTCCCTGCACGGCGTGGGGCGAACGAGATGATGGCAAAGAGGAGAGTTATCAAGAACAATTATGTAGATTATGTCAAACTATAAACTAAGAAGATTCCGATGACAATATTATCCTTTGGAAATCCATCCCAGCATGTTTGATCTCTTAGCATGGGAATCCACATCCCATGACAGTTTAGGGCACAGGCCTGTCAATGCAGCTGTCGCGATGATTTCACAGACCATATTGGCTTGAAACTGGTGGGCTGTAAGGGTGGTCAGTACTGGCAAATCAACCTGCAAAGCGGTGACTTTGCAATGGTTGTGGTTTCGGAGAATTAGATTTAAGCATGACAAAAAATTAGAGCATAATGTTTCAGTTTCAAATTGGCTGCATTGATCTGAACTATACATATCTGTGCAGCTTTCATGGCAAGTTCGTTCGTTTTAGGTCCCGTTTTTGGCCAGGTGGTATTGGGCGGTTTCCATCTGATTGCCAGCGAGCTTTGGGTCGGGCAACTTTGGAACATATTTTTGCTTTTGGAACATATTTAAAAAACATAATATTGTGAATGGTCAAGACATGTGACTCATATATATATATAACGTTGGAGGGCACAGCTTTATCGCCCACAGTTTGTCATACTGCGTAATTATCTTAATTATCGTACCATCTGCTCAAAGATCATCATTTGGCCAGCTGTTTAAACGTGGTGTGCTAATGTCTCTCCGCAATTATTATTGACTACTTCGGGAACCTATCCATTGCAGTTAGAGTGGAACATTGTGAACATAACGGTAAAAATCCAGCACAGTTTCCAGTCTCCAGGCTCAGTAAAATCACAATAAGTCATTTATTCGGAAATTGTCGCTCACAAAGAACATCCGCAATAAGGCGAACCCGGTAATTCGAACAAACTATGTGAAACTAGTTCAAAGCCACCAAAGGAACTCTCAACGTTAAACGTCCTTGCTGCAGGCGCGGACGGTCAAACAAGTGGAGTGTGCCCCTTGCGTTGACCTGGTGGTTGATCATTGGGTCGTTGTTATGATCTTTGGAGGTTTAACATATCTTAGTGAGACACAATAGAAAGTGTGTATGTGTGTAGTGTAGATGATTTAAAGAAGAGGATATTGCACAACACATGTGCCTATATAAAAAACAGCTTTGAGAAAATGCACATATATATATATATATATCATATTATATATATATATATATATATATATATATATATATATATTCCCAAATGGATGTGGCAAGTCACACATGATTGAAGGAACCTTCGTAAATACTCAAGGACTGAACTACAAAGAACAAAACTACAGCTTGCGAAAGCTTTTTTGCACCTCATTCAAGCATGCTCAGTTAAACAGACTTCAATGCATTTGCGAACGAGGGGTCCGCTTCAACACACTGCGCATATTTGTTTGTCATGTGGCTTAAAGTGGTGGACACCCAATCCTGTGTAACCAGGAAGTTCAAATGTAATGCAAGAATCAAGTCAAAATCTTCCTCGTAAAGTGTACAGGCACCGTACGTTACCAGCTTTAAAGCTTTCGGTTGAAAAACTTACGACTGCACGGGCAACAGAAGCACTATTTCGTGGCCCTGATGGCCAGCTATACCACCAAAAGTACAATATAGGTATGGGACCACCTTGAAGACTACTCCTCACGAACTTTGATATGCGTGAGCTTGAAAGCAAACTTCCCGCTGACCAAAGCACCGCTCCACACGTTAAATGTATATATGTCGATATTTGTATCATGCAATGGCATGTAAAACAAGGCACAGAAAACCAGAGAACCAACAAGACGACCAAAGGCGTGATCAAGCTCTACTTTAGCAGTCACATGTTATCAGCTTACGAAGGGGAGAAAGATATCACTCATTTCATCAACCGGGACAATGTGGCATGCAACGGCACGTCCGATCACGTTCAAAGCAAGCAAATATTTGGTTGAAAACAACATGTCAGCAAAACATGTTTTTAGGTGCACCAACTAACCAATGCGCCTGTCCGTACGACGGTTTAAGTTTTCGGAGGATAAACTGCATTGGCGTTGCAGCCACTTTTCTTTCCAAGCGACACACCGTTCCATAGGCGGCTCCCCGAAAACATGACAGTGTAACCTAACAACACTAACACTCGAGAGTCTCATTGAAAACACAACCGTCGTCAAAATGCAACACAGCAATGCACGATCGGTGATATTAGAAGGCTTACTTATCCGCCAGCATGCTCCAGCACCCGGTAAACAACTCGATACTTGCGTTACACTAGCATTTTGAGAATAAACAGCATTGGTTGAAATTGTATTGTACGTTCTTCCAATCGTCAGGACAC
>NW_023596461.1:21104202-21117404 GCF_011947565.3 Pollicipes pollicipes
AGGTTATAGCAGAACACGGATGCTAATAAAAGGTCGGGATTTGCATCTCCTAATGGGTCCACGCGACAGTTCTTTTACGTTGCTTGACCTGAAATGTCGCCCAAGACTTAGGGTCCCTGCCGCGTGTTTGCCAATGACTGTTCTTCAGTCGCCTCAATCATGACTGAGTTGGTCTGATGGGTTATGATATGAGTCCGGGTTAGTGTCCGTGTCCGTCTAGTTTAGTGTCCGCTTCGTTCATTCAAATGTGTGCAACCCGCGCTCTGTTGTCTTGTATGTGATCTTACATAACCATGGTCCATGTTGAAGTACAGTAGTACAGAAGTACATGGTCCATGACCATGGTGAAGTACAGTGCTCAAACAGCGTTTAATGTCTTTAAGCCATTCGTAATGTTAACACGCGCTCGGGTGCGGGGGGAGAATGGCAAATGCCCCCTCCCACCCGCGGGCTGTTACAATTTTTAAAGGAAATATTTCGAGCCAACGGGACAGTTGATTTTATTATTACAACAAATTTCATCGGCCTGGACCAGGCCTGAAGGTCAAACGGAGTTAAAAACTAAACCGTTTTTTGTTGTTGGATGGTTTGCTTCGTGAGCAAGTTTTAATGCTCATATGGAATCGCTTCATAACAGCGACCACAAGAGACACATTCTATGGATTCCTTTAAAGTTGGAGTAGGTTACTGAACTCAAATGACCCAGATCAACCCTTTGTTTTTTGGAACGTACCGCCTATCGTGTTCCTTAACGCTTATTCAAATTCACACAAAGCAACCACTAGGTTTTCAGTTACCACAATTTTATAAAGGTCAAACAGGGTCACTAACTTGAAATTAGCACCAGTGACATTTTGCTTGGAGCAGATGTCTACGTTCAAGGTGGTTGCATTAGGTCTGGGGGCACCTTTGAGCGTATCGTGAATAGGAACTTGTTTGACCCCATCTGACCTGAAGCCCATGATCTACAGACCTCAATTTTTGACGTAAGGTTACATCACCACAGGCTAACCCACCCTGTAAATTAAGTGCCTCTAGCTCTCCTACTTCTTATATCTCAGGGGTCGAATTACCCCCCACCCCCCACACCCACCCCCGAGCAGAGTACTCAACCGGCCTCTCGGACGCGTGTTCAGTCGGATCCAAATGTCGCAACTCACATGCCTGGCATTAAAGACCACGTCCTGACCCGTGTTTCAGCGATGAGAAAATAAGTGCTGCCATACAAAGTAAGCCCCGCCAGCAAGTTTAATACGAGGTCAATGCGCGCTCTTCACGGAAAGCGTGCATTTGAGCCTTACATAACAGGGAGCACAGTGTGGTTGTGCTCCACTCATGTGATTAGTCTCTAGTCGACCTCTTCAGTGCGCCTGCTGAAACCGAACGCCATAGCGAACATGCTGAAAGGTTTTGTGTTATGCATTGTTCACGACGTTCACAGGATATTGGAAATGAAGACTGGTTCCATAAATGATAGGAACGCCTGTGGCGTTTGAAGTGTAATCGGCGTTTAAGATTGAGACACCTTACTTGCATGCAGTTTGCTTTCTGATATCGTTTCTACGTTATTTTTGTCATTTGATGCTCAGTCTATTCTATGCATGCAGTTCCAAGCAAACCAAACGATCTAACAAGTCACTTAGAATGTGGTGGGAAGTTGAGTGTTGTCTTCTGCCGATGCAACAACTCCATTTAAAATGTCACCGACGCAATGCTCGTAAAAGGTAACTTCACAGCGGTCTGGTTGTCCTGGAAATGCATTACGCTGTAATGCAATGCAAAGTGCACTAGGGAAACATTTCTAACACGTCATTTGTGTGATCTGATACGAATAGCGTACCGCACGATAAGATCTAATTACGAGCGAGTCAGAGTACAGATCGTGCTTTAACGTCAACCAACCGGCCATTGTGCAGTTTAACCGTCACCAACCGGCCATTGTGCAGTTTCAGTGGCTAGTCCGGCCCAGCCAGACCCGATTTTATCAGGCTTATGCCTTTGCAACCATTGATCGGTTGGCCATGAAGCTTTCAGTTACAAATAGCACAAGCTCTTAAAAACTGCACTGTGATATTTTAAGACACTGAAGTATATCCTTGTTGTTAAGACGGCGTGTTTCTGCAGCGTTTAAATGTGGCAACTAATTCACTTCCCCTGTTGAGCGGATATGTGAAACGTAAATTCATGTGGGCCTACTGCAGCAGTCTCGCAGTTGTGTTTATATTTTCAATACCAATGATTGCATTTATGAGTGAAGGCTGTTTGCGTTGAGCGGTACAGCCTATGACTGGCTCTTTAACCCTTTACCCTTTTCCCAACGTCGCCCACTCGTTGCTGCATTACGATTGCAGCCGTCCGGTCACCCCAGTTCACGTTCCGGAATGTTTGTGGTGACGCCTCACCGGGTGAGCTTGAAGTGTTGGATCCATCAAAAGGCTGTGTTCGTGGAATGAGCCACCAGTTCTGGATCCAACCAGCAGAAGCTTGCACGAATTTGTCTAAAAAATATTTTTTTGGTTGATCTAGTCCGCCTAAATCATGGCGTAGGTACTGCCACTTGGATACACATGCTGGAAAATGTGCGCTGTTTGTGTTAGTATCCATGTATTCCCGCTTTTGCGTGAGTATTAGCACTGATCTGACAACCACAATTGCGCTAGAAAATTTATATTAAAGTGTCCGCGGTGTTTCAATAAGTTTCAGATAGCATTGTTTGTACCATCCAACTTCCATGTGCACGCATATATTTGTTTCTGTGCATGAAGCCTGCACACCCCGTGCCATCTTTGGAGGATGTTTATGTGTGGAAACAATGCGAAACATCCGTCTCCGATGTCTGATTCCTTACCATGTATGCTGTGTTCGTTATCTCCGTCGCATCTGGCAATTTCAATTATCAATGTAACTGTTATTTCGGATTAAGTTTCGCTCGACGCATAGGGTGTTCGGCAACTCCCATCGCTTCACAAGCGATCACCACTCCCATTATTCAGTGCCGGCGGCATTCGACGTTTATTCAATTCGACACTCGATATCACTCACTGCCAGCGGTGGCATAAAACGTTTGATTGGCCCTGCAAGGGGCGCTCAGGGATTTATTTGTGCAAACGCGTCAGTGATGATTACAGTACTTCAGTTTTATGGTCTGGCACTTTTATTTCTTCGGGCTATTGGAGGTGTTCCAGCGGAGTCCAATAACTCAGAGAAATGAAAGTGCTGGAACATAAAACGATTTAGTAAGCAATTATAACCAGCAAAAACAGCAATACGACAGCAAACAGAAACAGCAAATCAAAAAATGATAGTTAAAAGAGGGTTATAGGAGTACATTTATGCATTCGCAGGGCAAAGGCTTAAAAATAAATGATGCTCAGAGACAGTGACGTGGTAATGACGTATTTAGATTTGAAGTTGATTGCATTTGATAATTACCTGACTGATGTAAATATCCCACAAGTAAGGCGATACGTTATGGCCCAGGACTGTCACAAAAAGTTAAACTGACATGTTCTGTGGGGCGCAACCTTGATAAATACCATTCACCATGAACATCAACTTCATGTATGTAAGCATACAGCGTTAGTATGCTCCAGTACACATGTTTTTGTTTCAAGCATCTCCGACATGCCCCTTGGAAACATGTCTTATTTCAGGCACGCTGTCGCGTTTGACTGTCAATAAACTTCAATGCTGGTGCTATGGTTTTTTTCGTCCGATATGTTGTTGATCGAAAAATTTAAGGATGATGAAACCAAAAATGCATACTTTTCTGTATTACCAGACTCAATCCACCGGCACTCTGCTTATGACAACTTATGTTGAAATGACTGTTCCATTTCATCCTGTTCCTGCTCCACCTGAGGATATCGAGGCAGGCATTAGATATAATGGAAAATCTCATTTGGAACTATTTGTATTGTTTAACTTTTTGTAACTATTCGTCATTGTATCAGTCTTTACACTCAGGTCCCTCCTGCGATAGCTAGTGAAGACAGGACTAAGATGATTACATCTACAGACAGCTATAGTCTTAAGCTTCACATATACAGCATAGTTCAGTTCAGCATACTCTTGCAAGCGTATGCATAGTTCAGTACATACTTGCAAAGCACATCATCATATCCACCATTGCACGTGCCGTCTTCACCAGTGATTGCGCCGGCCACACCTTGTACCCATCGCATCGGCGCAGATCCTCACTGTCACATCCTTTCGGCCTCGTTTTGTAATGCTTTGTGCTTAATTGAATACCGTAGTGCAGCAAGTGAATCATACGTATTGACTGTGGAGTGCTGATCTATATGCCCCACAAATTAATCTGGCTGGCAGCAGTCAACAGCGAGGATAGAAGCTGTCATTCATCTCGCATGATCTCCACTCATCACTAAGCATCACTGCTGACGGGACTGCTTACCGAGGGAGTCTACTTGACTTGCGAGAACGTTTCAACTTGAACAACCCAGTCTTCACGCTTTCTAAAAGGCAACAGCATTGCAAACTGTGTTCGAAGGTTCACGCAAATTTCAATGAAAAGAAATGTTACTCTTTGAATGCGTTATGTACACATTGTAAGCCATATGCCTGCAAACTGACTGTCAGATGTGAATGTCCTGCAATATTGCAATGCGATATAATTAATATGCTAACTTTACGGCTAATGTTAGGTGGTTTACAGCAAAACAGATAAAGACGTGAAGCGCGTGTGGGGGGGGGGGGGGGGGGATGCGGCTGGCTCCTTCGCGCTAGTAGACATCTTCACTATCCAGCCGATAGTAAGTAATTGGCAACATTGGTAGACAACTGCAGTGATCGATCGGAAAGGAAACGATGTCATCTCTTTGGAAACCCCTCCATTCTTCACTGAGGTCAACAACCATCGAATATATTTGCATTCTTTACAACAATTGTCACAAAGCCATTGATTTCGTCGGTGAAAATTGCCAAAATTATCAACAAATGGCCACAAATTCCCCCTATTTTGTCGGTGTAGATTGCCGAAATTGCCAAGACTCCTCATACTAAAAGCCGGTCAATTTTCATGTGACTCTTAAAAAAACACGCCATGGCACATCAGTCGACCTCCTTGCATAATATCAACTGACACCTCTCACACAAGTGATTATCTGGCTGATCCACCTGAACAAGCCTTCGTTAACCCGGCCTACGTTCTTCTCATCACCACGTCACATGTTGACATGCGGCATGCGGCGAGCTCCGTTTCAATGCGCCGCCCAGTTCAATTCAATCTCGCGGAATCGATTTTGCGTCGAACGGACCGGGCCCCCGCTCTTCCGTTGGACCTCTGTTGACGTCAGACGGGTCAGCGGGCGTCGGGGGGATTGCGGTTTGCCGGCTTGCCCTGTAATTGACCTGTCGACCTCGGCAGACGTGATGCGCTGGTCCTGCGCGTGCCCTGGGTTTAATTATAGCTCGCCCATGGGCGCGGTCATGATCCAGCGCACTGAGGCCGGCCGCAGATGACGAGGTCAGCGCGGAGGCTCAGGGGGCGGCGCTACCCTTCATATTGGCGGCGCTCAGCGCCAACTTTAGATCTTGGCCTACCCCTCCCCCCCCCCCCCAGCTGATACCGCAGGATAAAGCACAGATGGGGAGACAAATGAAATGTTAACAAACAGCGTGTGTGTGATTGTTTACAGCTTTTACAACTTTTTCTATGTGGGGTGACGGTGAACGTCACATTAAGTCATATGTTGCTGTTTTCTCGCACTCGTGGATGGTAGACCTACAGACTGTCCATTTGTAAGGGAGCGTCTGACTGAGACTGGCCTAGCATCATCTTCCAGAATAAATATGCCTCGCAGGTAGGGAATTGACAATGCCAAGTCGAAATCTGAATGCATCCACACCTTACGCAACTAAAGGGATGATTCCAAAACCAAAAATGCAGGTCTTCAGATCGATGAACCATAACGCTGTGACGCCGACATTTTGAGATCTGGTCGCGATAACGTTGAGCAGAAAACTGTAACTAGACAAAGGCGCAACCATATTGCAATCCATCACTAGGGTATGCCATGTTTACACCACAATTTGGTCCTACATGGCCCAGCTAAAACATATCAAGTCATTAAGCTGCATGGCCCGTCCCCAATAGATTGGAGCACCTTCGGAATTTATGCAGATTAAGCTATTGTAATAATCAGGCTAATGACATGAACGCCTAATGGCTATTTTAGAAATGCACCGGGAGTGAAGACCGTTTCCATTATCCGTGCAAAGGTTATGGAAAATAGATGCCATCTCATCTACCATTAATTGTTTATAATTTGTCATACTGTGGTACCATACGCCACTGACAAAACAAAGCTACGGCGTCATTGGATACTTGAATATATTTTCATATTGCAGTGTTGTGCTTTTGTAGTTTAAGTACTTAGAGAGTAAGCGGCAAATCAAAGACAAAGGGTAGGCGGTACCGTTACTGATCGAATTAGATGGCTTCAAGGGTGGCTTAATACACTGAGCGAAACCTCGCGACCAAATAGGAAAGGTAACAGATAACAGCCCTGTGTTTCGGTAGAGCTTCCGAGGCGGTCACCTTAGGTTCACTGAGTTTTCAGTATCTGTCAAGGGATTATTTTCCACATTCTGGATGAACTAGTTGCAGACGTTGAGTAATGTAACAGATTTATGAGGTCGTCAATAAAATCTCGCACGGCTGCTGTCGGTTGAACATAAAACGATTTGCATTTCCGACACACACCGACTAGTTTGGTGCGGCTGTGTCAACCACGGACAGTCATAGCCTAGGTAGGTCATGTGAGGTCACCAACAGGTGTCATATAACGTCAGCTCACCCGTGCTGGTCTAAAAGCATGTGTGCTGACGATCTGTAATACTTATGCCGGTTTAACTGACATGTCTGCAACTCGAGATTGGTGAGCATTGGTATGATTCTGACGAGCAATAACCGGCTCTTTCGTTTTAGTGCCGATTAGTCCTCTTCGAACGAGTATTAGTAAAAACGGAACTTATTTGGTACAACATCTGAGCTGTACGAGAGATATCGTATGCAGGAAAAAATTCACGATATTTGTTGAGGGCTATCAATATAGCCCTCAACAATATATTTCGGGAGTTCTCCCAGCAACAAGCTCTGCTTAGCTGGGTGGGACTCCCTGGAAATCCAGCCCAAAACCCAGCACAAAATGACCAGGTAATTGCCCCCTCCGACTTGTGACTGTATAACCCTTACTAACACCGGAAATTGAGTGGTTGTAGATTATTGGGCGGTTGTAGCGGGCTGTCATTAGCTGATTTTGGCTAATGACTACTTTAAGCCTTTTCATCTATAATTTTTCCCTCCCTCTCGCATATCACAATTCCCTCGGGTCTGCTCCACCTCCTCGCCTGTTTTTTTTTAAGTTTGTTTCATCTTCCTAGCTGGGAGTGCCGCGACTTGATTTTATGTTTTCTGGTGTAACGTACGGTTTACTGCGTCGCTGGGATTGAGGGAGGGGCACTCCTGGTTACCTGTTCTTGGGTAACGGCGTAGATAAAAAACTGTAGATCTTGACTCGGGAGGCGTTTTTGTTTCAAGATCAGGTATTTTGCAACGATTCGTCATTTCACATTTACACTGCCCATTATTTGGGTGCAATAGGACCAGATCCGCAAACGTAAAACAGCAAATAGGTACATGATGGTGAAACAAGAACGCTTCTTGAAAAACACTGTACCTCATATATCAATCTGATAGTCTTCAGAACAAACGATGGTATGTGCCATCGCTTATGGCAATTTTCGCGCATTTCAGGTATGAAAACTAGGTGTCAAGCTGGGTGCGAATCTAATCACGCTAGCGCCAAAAATGGATTGTAAACCTCTGCGAGCATCATTATGCGCGTCGATGACAGCGAACCAGTTCAATAATTTCGGTGATATTTTAGGTATTGATGTGGTCTGTGAACTTAGCAACCAAGTGTATCATCAATCCGTCATCCATTACATTAGCGACGATATATCGACGTACGCGTCTCTGAAAGAGATTCTCGGTGGTTATTAATTACCGCTTGTATTTGTTTCGCTTTGTTTTTTATGACGAGATAAAATCCTGAAATCGCGTCTGCCCTTCTTCCCGTGGTTCCATTGGCTGAGAACGTGGCAGCACTTTAGGCTAGGAGACGCTTGTTGTTGCATTTTATAACCAAGCGGAGCCGCAATACAAATATGGGGTGCCGATGTTCACATGTAGAGTGAATGGTCTTGAATGCAGTTCTTGCATAAACGCAACGGAAAATGGGACTAGGTGATTGCTTAGCTCTTACACAGCTTTCAGACCGGACGGGATGTTGCCAGACTCACAGATGCCGTCTAAAATCGCACTCAAGCCAACTGAGTTTCGGAAGTTCTGGCTCAAATGGCTGCACATACCTGATACGTGCGTCTGCCATATCACGTGATATCGATGCATCATATCAATGCAAGTCAGTGTCCGTCCTTGCGCGCATGACATCTGGACCTGGCTGACCTCTCCAATTGCTGGAGCTTTGGTGAGCTAGCTGAATTAATCTATTTACTATAGTGAATCCGTTCTGAGGGTCTTAAAGCCTAATTTCGCGTAAGCATTCAAGAAATGTTTACATGCACAATGCCATGCGCGAACAACGTACATACAACGTGCCGTCACATATAACGTAAACATATGGTTATTGATTACAGCCTTTGCACCACAGAAACAATTTCAGAGCTAAAATTTTGATGTCAATCATCTTTTCTAATTTCGGGCTATCACAAACGCATTCAGGGATTATGGCCCCGTACACCTATAGCATAGTCAATCCCTGCATCAACTTTTCCAGGGAGCGTGCAATGAATATTGCTGTTCGAGTCTCATGATTGTATTTTTCTCTCCGCCATTGCAGCAGATCAAAAAGTATATAGATTTGATACCGAAGCTCCTACCAATGACTGAAACAAATTTCGGAAGGTTTTTTTTAAGAACAATCGCTAGTAATGTAGTTTGCGGATGACAAACATGGTCTGGCCAAGAAGGGCCGAATTTGCCACCAGCATCTACGCCGAACCGCAGACTCCCTAAAGCACGCCACCCCTGGTCGCGGCATCAGCTGGCAATGGCTCCGCACGGCCCATTTGGAATCTGCGCCGCGTGAGGAATCGGCCAGATGACGGAGAGACGCCGGGATCCTCATCTGATGCGGCACGCCATCAGTGCAGCTCGTGCTGCTGAGGTCGCTTTCTCCGTGCAGCAGGTGCCTCGCGTGGTCCAAGGTAATCCGACTCTAAATCATGGCTCACCCGTGTGAGGCAGTGCGCAAAGACCGAGCGTGGGCTGAAATTGAGATTTATGGCTCTGGTAATACGCGACACGTAGTGAATTGGTTTGCGGAATATTTTTCACGCTGGCATGCATTACGCGTAAAGAAATCTGAGATTGGAAAAGTCGTAAATTACCCCGTAATGTTTGATTTACGATCTTCTCGTGATCACTCTCTGCTATAAATATCAGGAGATGGCAAGTAGTGGTAATTTGCTGAAAGCCATAGCCGAGTGCATACGTGTGCTCCCGTTTTGTTTTGCATACGCTGCAATTGGTCTTCGCAATGTTTGTGTGCTGTGACACTGTTTAGATGACCAAGAGCCGGTAAGTACACTTAGAGACCGAATAGTTAGGGGAACAAGATTTTTGTTAGGGGATCAATCAGAGTTCTCGGAAAGATCGTGGCTTTCTTCTCCTCCAAGAGCTTAAGGACAAAATCAGCGATTTCCAACCTGATGGGGAAGCCCACAGAGCGGCACAGGACTTCCACACAGCCAACAGGTTGTAAGAGCAAACAGTTTCCAAGGCGTTTGTACAAGCCACTGCATCGATCTCTGTCGCGTGAGCTGGCAAAATAGCGACGAAACACCACCGTAGCCTATTATAGTTCTGGCGAGAATTCGGGCGAGAGCAAAGCAACGATCGCAGCACTTTTTTCCCTTTGCTCGACATTTGTATTACCGTGACATTAGAGCGGTTCTGAAACCTTTCGAGACAATGCGAGTTGGGCGACTTAACCGCTTTCAAATGGTTTGAGAGAGTCTCCCAAATGACCGGGGAATCACGCACCGGAGCCGGCTGGCCGAGCGGCTCCGGGTCGGTCCGCGACGCTCGTATATCCTGGGAACACTAATACAGTCCAAATGCCGTGACGATCAGAGGAGCGGGCTAGTGCGGAAGGGACTATAAAACGGGCAAAGCAGAGGGTTTACTGAGATTTGGGGAAGCATTTGTGAAAAAATCAGCGTAACGACTAAACTGAGACTTATGATGCGATGGTGACACCGACATTGACAAGCGTCTGTCACAACTACCAGTCATTTAGGAACACTGTAGCCTCCTATCCGGGTGAGGGATCCTCCCACCCCCTTCCCACCTTAAGAAGAAAGCTATCAGAAGTCCAGATCCGTTTTTGACGTTAGATTTTGACGTTAGACCGTTTTTGACGTTAGATTCACAAATATGAAACGGGCACCAAATGCCCTGGTGCTGACAGCGCATACTGTTTTTTTCTTTTCAGAACACACAGCAGAATGCCACAAATTGTCCACATACTGACCCAGCAAATTACAAGAAATCGCAAGAGATCAAATGCACAACGAATACGTGGACCAAATACACACACACACACACACACACACACACACACACACACACACACACACACACACACACACACACACACACACAAACACTCACACATACATATATATTTTTTGTATGTATACATAAATGCGTGCACAAAATAGGAATCGCACAGCCTTGCAGTGATGAAAACAACATCATTTTCCAGGGTTAAATTTCTTCTTACCAGGGCCTCCAGTTTGCGCACGTGGATTACTTTACATACTGCAGTGGGGGCGGCCTTTTATTTTTGCCGAATATCCACAACCAAAGGGTTGTCATCACGCTGAATCTCATAGTTCTGTGTGCAGAAAGAAGATGATTACTTGCGGAAGCTTCAAGAGCTTTGTTCCTTGAGTCGTTGAAACGTAGCCGAGTAGGTCATTTCACTTCGCAAACACACAATATACTTTCGAACCTGCTCCTATGTTTTAAACACGTTAGACACTTGACTACACCAAACGTCAGACTAAACGTCAGACCCAGACCAAATGTTTTTTTTCTGGAAATGCTCAACATTTGGTTAGAATCGATTGGTGTTACAAGCTACGTAGTGCAGTTTTAAACATGCGCGCTCGCAAATTTCAGCAACAAAAAGCTCGACGCCAGGTGCTGCAGTCTCCTTCGGTCACCCAACACCGGCTCCGCGACTAACAGTAAACTGTTCCAAAGGCGAAACAAAAATGGCGACGCATCTGAAAGAAGTGCCTTTGCACGCTTTAGAACTTCAAATCGTACATTTAGAAGGTAGCCCGGGCGTACGTTTCACCTGTGTAATTTTCAGATTGGTGATAAGAACGGATTAGCCTTTACTGCCCCGCGAAATTGTGCTGGAATCTGGTGGTGCAACTGTAAGAGTAAAGGTAGAATCTCCATTTTTCGTGTTAATGCATCCGCTAAGCTGTTCAGAGGACGACCTCAAACCTATTTTTTTAAAATACGCCCAGTCTAATTTGTGAATGATACGCTTTAAGGGCATGCGGTACCATAAATTCACGACAGCCATTCTCGCGCACGCGGCACCCGCCGCCTGGTGTTACTTGCAGCGGCCAACTCCGTTTTTGCGATAACTGCAGCCCGGACCATCGCTACCCTCGTCCCGAGATTGCGGGCACGCAGGCTCAAACTTTTTTTACATAAAACGTTTCACTAGTCGACTCTGCAAAAGAATGAACGTTTTCAGGCAAACGTTCGATGGTCTTGTTTATTTTTTAAACCCATTTCGACCCACTATCTTAAAAACTTATGAGACCTTTTGCTTCTTTCTGAGCAAAAGTCCCCCTGAGAAGAATAGTAGAGGCATTTTATCGTTCCCGGTCAGGGGCTGAAGGACAATTTCGTCCCAATACTTCCAGCTGCCATTCTGCCGACACGGAGCGGATCTCCTGGCCGATCTGGAGGTCCTTAGAGGGACACATCGTATCACATGAGTCCCTTCCCCCACACGGGAGGCTTTTTGGCCTGAGCAGTTGCCTCTGGCGCGACGCAGGAACCCTCATTGACACAACAAAATCCCTAACCGCCGCAGGAGGTCCAATAATTGACACAAAGGCTGCAGTTCGACTTGACGGACCCACGCTGGACTGGGTTAAAGGGCCCACCGTTCCCTATTGGAGTCCCTGACTGGCACAGGACCCTTCCATTGCCTCCAAGTGAACACCTGTCAAAAGTTTTCATGTTTCCGTTCATTCTCACAGGCCCTCTGGCGTTCCGGGTCTCGTCTCCGCCCTTGTACAGCAATGTTCCCCTGGCCGACTCAAGGCCCCTTGTTAACATAGCACACCCTGTTAGGCACTGCGGGCCCCTTATCGATACAGGAGCCCCGTATTGTCGCAGGGGCTACGACCAATGTAATTCGCGGGCCCGGCCTTGTCCCTGCTTTGGAAGTGGGCGCCTAGAGCTCAGACCACAACGGAGCCGACTGTTCGGTGCTGGTGCTCTCTGACCAAAATAGCGAAATGATCTGTCTCAGGGTTCATCAATCTGGGCACAAACCCCTCTAACTGAAATTTGAGATCGCAGCTTAGGGGCGGGATCCCAAATGAGACATTCGGGCCCTTCAGCTCTCCAATCGTCCTCCTGATCATTGGTCTCGATTGACCCTTCGGCCCCTTCTTGGGCCCCCTCAAACACCATTCCAGGCCGACTCGGAGCTACTTGCCGCCACAGGACCCCTTTTAGGTACTATGGGCCCTGACCGACACAGCAGCCCCTCATTGTGTCAGTGACACCGAACATTGCAAATCCCAGACCCCGGCCTCGTTCCTGCTTGGAAATGGGTCACAAAGGCTCAGACGGACACGAAGTCAACTGTTTGGCTCCGTGTCAAGGCCTCCCGTCCGCGTAGGCCGGGGCCCCTGAACAAGATTCCGACCAACCCTCCGTGCTCTTACGCCCTCCAGGCGGCCCCTTGATCGTCGGTCCCGGTGGGATTCCCAGGCTCTTTGGGCCCCCTCGAACACTACCTGTGGCCGAATCGGTGCCCCTTGCTAACATAACGCCGTTAGGCGCTGTGGGGCCCTGGCAGCGCTAAGGCCCCGACCAACGCAAATCGCTA